>NW_028186756.1:5246850-5273885 GCF_003343005.1 Rhea americana
CCGCCGGGGAGCGACGGGGCCCGAGCCGCTTCCCCCGAGCGGCTGCGGGAGCGGGAGCGGGAGCGGCGCGCGCACCGCGTGGAATGCACGGTGTGCGGGGGCGCGTTCCGTTCTGCACGGTGCACACGGTGTGCGAGTGTCACGTGCAGGTGCAAGGCGTGTAGCTGCACACGTGCAGTTCTGCACGGTGCACACGGTGTGCGAGTGTCACGTACAGGTGCAAGAGGTGCAGGTGCACGTGTGCAGTTCTGCACAATGTACATGGTGTGCAAGTGTCGCACACAGGTGCACATGTGCAGTTCTTCACGGTGCACATAGTGTGCAGGCAAGTGTCACATCCAGGTGTAAGGTGTGCAGGTGCACAGTGTGCTGGTCTACAGGGCGCATGGGGGGTATGTGCATGGTAAGCAGCTGTGTGTGTTGTGCAGGTGCCCAGTGTGCATGATGTATATAGATACATACATATGTAGTGTGCAATGCGCAGTGTGTGCAGCAGCTCACAGCGCGGATGGTGCGGGCACTGTGTGGGGCGTGCGTGGCGAACAGGAGTGCAGGTGTACCTGGTGTACGGATATGCGTGGTGCGCCAGGTACAGCGTGCGCAGCCGTACACGTGCGGATGGCGTGCCAGTGCACGTGGTATGCAGTGTACGCAGCATGTGCGCTGTACAGCATACATGATGTAGGTGTGCAGGTGTGCATGGTGCTGCGCAGGCAGAGGCCCAGGCAGCTGGAGAAGATGTGCCYGCCGCTGGAGCCCGGTGCTCACCTGCATGCTGAGAGAAAGCAGCTTTGACGTGCCAGCAGCCTTTTGAACCCTGGCAGCTGGCAGGGGATGTTTCCGCAGCCAGCTCCCGCTCTTGGAGGCAAACGCCGAGACAGGAGAGGTTGCGAGGGGCGCGGGTGAAGTTTCGCACACCTTCCACGTCACGGCAGGGTTTTCTCAGGCTCCGTTTCCCCACCGTAAGCAGCTCGTGGATCACCCACACCGCACGCCACGCAAGGGGAAAAGCCTGGCGCCTGCAGGGAAGAGCTGGGCAGGGCCACGGACTGGCCTGGTGCATGCTTAAAACTGTTACTGACGTTACTACTCCTGGCAGAGCAGTGAGAGCAGGGGCCACTTCTAATAAAACTGCTGCAGCCAGGAAGACACAAAACTGGCTTTGCATCTGGTGACTTGTTTTGCTCATAGATTTTTGCCTGTAATTTTATATCTGCAAAAAGCAGTCTTTTTCCACCGCACAGCGAGACCTCCCTGGCTGGGCAGGTCGGCATAGCTCTACGGGCATGCGCGCATCTGCGCTGTTACATCGACTCACCTCCCGTAAGACGCTCCCGAGGAATTATGATAGATGGAGCGAGCAGCCGTTTTCATCGCTGGAGTGATTTAGATGAATAGTTTCACCTTCCTGCTGAATGGACTCTTCATTGCTTCAATTGAGAAAAGGCTAGTGTTCTAGGAAGCAATAGTGAGGAAAAAAAATGAAGGTGGACATATCAAAAAGACCTTTTTAATTATGCTGTACAAGAGCCTCTGACATAAATCGTACAGAAATAAAAATATCCACAATGTGTTAGAAGAAATCAGGCTCATTTGACTGCACAAAAACCATGAATGTGATTGCAAGAAAAGGCAACTGAATCAGGGTCAGGATGCAGCAGCTCCTTTGTACCCAAACCACAACTGTTAGGCTATGCACACGGATATACAAACAGAAAAGCAAGGCGAAAGCAGTCAGTGCAATACAGTCAAACATAGTAGACACTTTTCAAATATTCCTTTGGAATAAGCTTTACAACTTTGATAACGGTGAGGCTTAAGGGGGCAGCGCTTACTGCTGCAAAGGGTTTTAGGCGATGTCTTCTCCCATTGGTGAGTGGCACCAGTGGCAAGACATGTGCTCCCAACGTTACCGGTGATTTTTGGTGCTGGCTTATGCCCCTCAGAGATGCCAGGTCTCCTAGGAGGGAGAGGTCCCGCTGGCAGCGGGCGGCGTGCTCGGTTGTCCGGCCGTCTCGCACGCCAGACGGGAATTAGCTGTTCCTGCTCCTGCCCGGTGGCACGCACGGGTCCCAGCGGCAGCGGGCAGGAGTCGCTCGTCCCTCGTGTGCCACGTGGTGTGAAACACCTCCACTCCCGACCCTGCCTACCGAAACACTCAACTTCGTTAGAGTTAATCCAGGTATATTGTAACAAGTGAAAGCTTGCATAATTGAAAAATAGCTGAGGCATTAATCTTCCTTCTCGGTACCCTGAGTCCTCTTTAAAAAGATTATTTTGTCTTCAGAGACAGCTTTAATGCTACTTAATGAATCGCTTATAAATGAAGGGGTTTTTCTCCCGCATGGGGACAGGCTAACTGCTACGCTGGTTCGGTCAGCGTAGAGGAGACAATTAAGTTTTGTCAAGTACACAAAGAAAATAATTGCTCTCCACAAATACCACCGTAGTGAATTCGGCATACTTACGGCCAATTTATCCTGTCCTTTTGATTGAGTCTGCTTAGCGGCAGCAACACATCTATTTCCTTCAACTTTCTGGGAAAATCAGAATCCAAACTGGAGCTCATCCATTCAGGCGTCCAGTTCCAGAGCAGGGAAGCGACGTGAGAAAGGATGAATAAAGTGAGAAACTGGAGCATCAGAACCTCTCCCTTAGGTTCTAAGATGAGTTTTTTAGTTGCAGAGAGGGTCTGGGCAAGTTACCCTTACAACTGGACCCCCCGCCCTGGAACCGGACGGCAGGCGGGACCCCGGGGCAGCGCCGGCGTTCGCACGACGCACGTAATCCCGGTGAGCTGCAAAGGCAGACCTGCTGCGCGGAGGCGCTGTTCCTAGGCTCAGGCAGAGGGCCTGGACCGCGCACGCACACGCRCAGCCCTTGCCGCGTCCCCACGCGGTGCCGGCTCCGAGCCCCAGACGCACAGCACGGCGCGAGGATGCGCAAGGCAGAGCGCGTGGCGGAAGAGGAGCCCAGCCCCGGGAAAAGCCGCCGCGCTGAACTGCCGTCAGACGGCGAGGCCGGCAAAGAAACGGGTCTGCTCAGGCCCTCGCGCGCGCAGAGAAACCCCGGCAAACCAGGGCGCTCGCGCGCGGCCGCTTCCCCCCGTCAGCGGAGCGGCGGCCCATGCAGCRCGGGCCCTTTGCTCTCCCCAGGCGGGCTTTTCTGGTGAGCAGCCCTAGACTCAGGCCCGCTCGTTCAGCTCAACAGCTGAAAGCCAAAACCTCAGTGAAAAGGGAAAGAAGGAAAACTCTGTATTCCTCGCGTACTTTGAATATTAAGTGACGCTGTCAGCGTTGCCTTGGGATAACGCATCAAACCACTTCCTCGCTCAGACACGCGCGTGATTTTAGAAGAATGACTTTGAGGCTGACTTGCTGTTTCAAACCTCTGACTTTTTTCATGTCAGACTCGCGGACACAGCAGGAATGAAGTCAGGAGCAGCCTCGCTAGCAACAACCACGCGGGGTGACCCAGCTTCACTTTGCACCTCGGAACGAAGCGACGGCAGAAGTTTAAACCCCACGGTGCAGGGCTCGGGGCTGCGGCACGTTGGGGTCGGGGTTTGCTGCAATCAGCTCATGCCCTCCAAAAAAGCTTTTACTGACGGGAAGGTTTGTACGGCAGCCACTGAGTTATGCATGTGATTTGTACAGGCTCTTCTAGCAAATAACCCAAGCGCTTTTGACACATGAAGAAAACCAAGCTTTTTCCTGCAATGTTTTCGCTGATGTAACTCAGCTCTGTGACTCTACATCCCAGCCCCACCAGCCCAGCATCTCCATCAGGGCCCACTTTCCGCTGGACGCTACCTTCAATCCAAACAGCAAGGATGCACCTAGATGCACACGCTCCCAGCCAAGCATCTCCACTCACCTGAATTCAAAGCACCAGCTCCCCACCACCTAGGAAATACAGAGGAGATGTTTTATTTTTATATGGCATCTTAAAGGGATCACATGGTGTTGTGACTTTAGAAATCATTTTTTTTTCTATTTTGTAGCTAAAGCTTCATTAAAAAAACTGGGTGTAACCATATAAGCCCACATAAAGCAGGGACAAAAGTAACATGCTACCTTCTGACCATTGTAAAACTGCAGGTCTCTGAATGCTAGAGTGAAATGGTTTTTTAGATGATGTTATTGACTCCCTCCTCCCCCAAAAAGTCCCAAATCACAGAGCCTTGCCCCCAGTGAAAGCAATTTGGTTGCTCTGCACAACTGCCTGGGCTGTTTAGATGATAGATGATCAACAGATGCACGACTCTGCCCAAGTCATGATCAGACTGAAGGAAAAAGATATAAATAATGAGGCTGGTGGGGTTTGTGGCAGCGAGCCGGGAGCTCCGGCGCCCTCGCGTTGCTCGCTGCCGGAGGCTGCCTCCCGTCAAGGCCTCCAAACTAGCCCGTCCATGCTCAGAAGAGAAACTCGGGCAAGGCCAAAGCTGTTTTACCCCGCTGTGTTAAGCCAAGAAGATTGAACTGACATATTTTGTGGTTAACAGCTCCAAAGGAAGTTGAAGTGCTCGGATTTTTGAGTAAGAAAATAGTTTTCCTCCTAAGTCGCCCCACAATGAAGAAGTTGCTCCAGGTGCTGCTCGTTCAGCACTTGTCAGCAGGGCAGTGAGTCCGAACAGAGGGAGTAGAGCCTGTACATGGCAGCATCCTGGGCAGGAAGGACAGTGGTCTGCAGGATTAGAGCAAAAGACAAACCTCTCTGCTTCTCCCCCGTGCATCCGTGGATGGAGCGTGTTCGGCAGCAGAGGCTGGACCAAAGGGTCTGCGCGGGGTGGGTGGCTGGAGCTGGCCACGAGCACCTGCAGCAGGGAGCCTGCCTGCAGTGGCTGGAAGAAAAAGAGAGCATTAGTATTTGATCCCATTCAGATTCCTCATCTGGTCCCCTTGTCCCTCAGAAAACACCAGAACGCTTCTGCTCTTACCTTCCTGACGGCCAGTTCTCCTTCAGCTGCTGCCTTTCCCCTCTCCTCGTTACCTGGACCTGTCATGCTCAACTCCGCTGCTCCTGCCAGCCAGACCCTCTGCTCCAGCATGAGGGATGCCGAGGAGGTCACACTGGCATCCTGGAGGTTCTCACAGTCCCTCATCTCCGTCCCCACCCCCTGCCTCTCCCAGGCCCAATCCCCCTTTGGAATCGGCCAGCGGAGTCAAATCCATCTTTTGGACACTCTAGGCTCTGAGTTTGTGGCAGTTTGTGTTCAGGGAACATTTTTGTCAGAGCTCGAAGGGGTTAGTGAAGAGGCTAGAAGAACTCTTGTGCCTTGCTGGTGGAGCGAGCCCTCCCAGGGTACCACAACACTCCGCTCTGCTGCATTTTTAGAAAGTAGCAGTCTAGAGAATAAGAGGGGAGTTGTAAGATGTGGAAGGAGCAATACGGGCATGGGTATGGATCTCATTTTAGCTCCAAATTCACTTTTCATGTTTGACTGGGAAGGAGTGATTCCACCTGGGGGTCTTTGCCTGAGCAAGAACTGTGGGGGGACCCACAGGCTGAGTTCAGCTCTTGGTAACTCTTAAGAGTTACTGCATTTTCTGGATTTTTGCTCTGCTCCCAACCAGCACCTATAAGATATCAAGAAAGCAAGACCTAAACTTAGATTCCGAATGCGCTTCAACCCCAGTTAAACGGAGTATTTATCTCTTCACAGGGAGGTGAGAATGGCAAACCCCAGCAGCGATAGCTTCCCCACCAAGCGAGCCTGCAGGGAAACCTCTCTGCTGATGGAAACTGCCCCAAGGAGAAAGGCCTTGGGGAGGCTAAAAGCCTACGGTCCCTTCCCGTTAGCCTGGCCAGAGCAGCTGTTATGCCTGGTGCAAGACATGCAAGTTGCTGACATGCTCTGGGCACTTTGCCCCCGCCGTTTCACCCACCCCGATTCCTACTGCAGTTCACCTGGATCACACGTGCTCGCAAACATTGCTCCAGGACTGCCTGCCCTGCCCAGTGTTCAATCTTAGCTACTTTTACCAGGGCTGGGGGGTAGTATGAGCCTAGCAGAGCTGCAGCGGCTCATCGACCTGCACCTGCAGCTCTCTGAACTCACTGGTTTGCCTGGCCCAAGCTCGATGTTTTACCTGGCCAGATGCACCTTTATCTTGAGTATCTTTATGCATCTTTTCTTGTGTAAGGGAGAGAAATAAATGTCCTAAGAAAGAAAATTAAATTTGAGACTTTCTTTGCTTAAGCAGACCCTCCTTCTGGCTGACAAACCTGTGAGGAGCCACTGGACCCGGGCAAGGCTGGAATTGCAGTAGTTCACCCAGGGGCTGCTGAGCTGTGGCTCCCGCAAACTTTACATACCTCTCACCATGAGCCACTGCCATGCATTCAATGTGGGAAGATGGTGTCGACATGCTTTGCTCAGGATGTTGAGCTCTTCGTTATGCACCAAGCAGCACCTCTGTGCTTGCAGTAATAGGGGCCCAGTTATCCACAGCCATTAGCGAGATCCTGTTTTGCTTTTTCCTTTTTATGGGAAATAGCAAGCTCAGATGCAGCAGTCATTGGAAAGGTTTCCTCTTATGAAACGTAATGCTTTTTGCTGTCGATTATGAGCAGAGAGCTCTGCAGCCCTGTACAAATTGCTCTGTGAAAGCATAAATAGGAGTACACGGGAGCTGATTACATTCCTAGTGGCTGACTTGCTTAAAAACAGTTGATGGAAATGCAGAGGTCAAGAGAAATAAACAGCATAGTGCATGACGGTGATCATCACTGACACAGCAGCACTGAGGGGCAGCAAGAGACAAGCACCCGCGCCGTAGCCTGCCCTGGCGAAAGCACAGCCCTTCGCAGCCACCTCCCGGAGAAGCTAACGGAGGGGTCGCAGCAAGCTGTCCCCAAAGCCATGATTTTTCCCCCCCTGTGAAGACAGTAGCTGTTATCAGGCTATTATTTTCCTGCCCATTAGCAATACCTCCAAATAGTTCTACAGAAGGAGATAAAAACACAGGTTTTCCACCCCCTGCACTGCCCTGGTCCTAGCCACCAAAGGAACTTTGCCAAAGTCACCACCTCCAACAGCCACAGGCTCCTAGCTGGATTCATTCTGGAGGCAGAGAAAGGGTTTATGCTGCAAGAGCTGGAGCCTCCTAGAAGTCAGCTCATGTCTGTGAAACTCAGTGCTGGTCGGGAGAAGGAAAATGACTCCCCTCTCCTGATGTGCTCCCACCAAAGGCCCTGATTTTGCCAGATACTTCAGCATAAACCAACTTGCTCTCAAGAGCCGTGGTGTTTAAATTTTAGCTGACCAGCATAGAAAACATTTTCCAGCATTTTCCCATTCCAGAGCAAAGGACAAGAAAGTACTTGCATATTTTCACTGTCTGCCTTGGAGTGGCTGCCTTCTGCCCTTGGATGCTGGACCACAACACAGCGTGCCTCAGCATACCCAAGCTCCTCCTGGGTTTGGGACCAAGGCACTCGGGCAGCAGGTCCACAGCTCCTGAGCCCAATCCAACTGCTGGCTCCTGCCAGCAGGGCAAATCCACAGCCCTGGGAGCTTCCTTTTGTGGAAGAAGGTCATGATGTCTCATCCCTGTTCAGTCAGTGAAGGGATTCTTCWTGAAGATAAATTTCCAGTTTACTAACCAACAGGTTGAGTGCCCATCTTAATTTTCACTTAGTTCTAACTATATTTTTGCTTGATGGGCTCATGAACATCTGCTAAAACTTCAATACATGCCTTATTGTGTAGTCTGATTCTTAACTTCAGCTGGCTGTGTTCTTCAGGCCCTTTACCGTAAGGTCCATATCAATACTCCATTCACATGTGATGAGGTTCATTCGTGCTCATTCACATGATGCTCATGGCTATCTCTTCAGTAGCTCCATGAAGAACTCTTCCTCTACAATCCACTAAATATGCATGCTTAATTCCTTTAGCATTTTTGCAGGCTCTGCAAAATGGTATTGATTTGTGCCAATAAAGTAGTTGTGTCCAATGAAGAAACAGTGTTTTTGCTTGTATTGGCCTCCACTCCAGTCTCTTTTTGAATGCTCACCCTGTTACATTTTGCTGATACCTTCTTCAAATTTCTACTTCTGTTTTCCCCACAGACCCACCGGAGAGCGTGGTTGCTCACCTACCTCAGCCAGGCTTTATTATTTTCCTTCTAATCACCAGTAGCTCTGCTTGCAATTTCTGTTTATCGAATATTGCAAAGTTAGAGGCATCAGAAAGCAGCAGCCTGGCGAATTCACAATGCTTTTTTGGCTTCCACATCAAGCTCTGCCAGCAGACGTTTTCAGTTTTGGTTCTCAGATCTCCATTACCGTCTGGTCTCAAAACAGCGAATCCACCAGCCCTCCAAATGCATGTGTTAAACTCAGCAGTCTCAAATCTGCTATCAGCGATCCGTAAGTTTCCCCCGTTTTTCATGAGAGGTGGGTATCCCTCAGACACTCCATTCGTTCCGGGATTCCAGGACCGTGATATTCTTCAGATATCTTCAGCACAGTTTGATGCCTGTTTTCCCCATTGTACTTGATTGTAGGTAAGCAAAAGATAGTTCCTCTGACCTAGCAGCATTAAAAATTTCTTTATCAATCAGTAGCTCCACTTACCTTCATGACAAGACAAAAACTGCTTGAATTTCTTCTGCTGTTTTGGAGTGTTCAAGCAACACCGAGCCCCAGCGCTCTCGTCCCCGCTGCCGGAGCTGCAGTCCCGCAGCGCTAGGCACGCTCTTCTCTCGATACGGACGTCGCTGGTCCCAGGTGTTACGCAAACACTGAGAAGTGAGAGTTGTGGTTTATAACTAATGTGAAATTTTACTTAAAGTTGACTATTAACTTTAGAGGAAAGGGACAGAAAGAAGAGGGAAAAAGGGAACTGCATAACTCAGATGCACCCCATTTGCCTGCAATCCAGCTAGAGAAAGCGTATTTGGAGCTTTAAAGCCAGTTATGAAGTTTAATGGGCTTGTGCACATCTAAAACAAAAAGCAGATTTAACATAGAGAGCTCTAAATTAAATACAAATTCGACAATGAAAAGGTTGTCAGAGATATTTAGGAGTTTTATATGTACGTTATATATGTATGTATATATATAAAACTGATAAATCATATTTATATGCAACATGAGGTGTTGCTATGGCAATCTTAATTTTATATTCCTTGCATTAAGAAGATTGTAAATTGCTTGGCACTGAAACTAAGAGAGAGGGAGAGAGAAAGGAAAAAGAAGAAAGAGGTGGACAGAAAAAGGAACTGCCTGTGCGTGCCGGTGTGAAAGCGCGCGGGGTGCTGGGGGGCGGCGGTGGCGGCGCGGGCCGGGGGCTCTGCCCGCGGGAGAGGTCCTCTGCGGGGACCAGGGCCGGGCTCACTGCTCCGCGGGCCGGGGCCTGCTCCGGATTTCATTTGACGCTGACGAGAATCAGACGCGGCTCTTCCACGGCCGTCCGGGTACCAAAAGGGCCGAAAAGCAAAGTCAGGCTCCGTCTCTGAGACGGTGCTGCTGTGACCAACGTCGATCTCCAGCACCCAGCTGGTGCTTCTAAGGAACATCCCGGTACTGCTGTATCACAAAAGCTGCAGAAAAAGTTCAATTATGGACACAAGTCATAGAACTTTTTTCCATTCGACGTTGCGGACACATCACAAACTACACGGAGGAGAGGGAGGGCGCAGGATTGGCGTCGCTCATGGATGGGAGCGGGCTCCAGGGCCGAGTCCCTCCGCTCTGCGGCAGCTAGAAGAGCAGATGTGTATAAACACCGTTGACGTAAAGCACGTTAGTGCCCACCTCCCACAGCGCTGTGCCACGCGGGAGAAGGCGTACCCGGCCCTCACCCCGCTGGGAGGGCGCCGGGCATCGCCTCCGAGCGCCGGCGGGACCCGTACCCCTTCCTCGCGCGAAGAGAGAGGAAGAGCCAAGAGCTGCTGATTGCAACGGGAACGGCTCAGAGCTGCAGTCTGGGATCTGTAAAATCCGTGGGCACGTCCAACGCCCTGCGGAGGAAACCGCTGCCTTGGATTTCTGGTGCAAAAAAATCCCCCTCACCTGGGATCAGCTGTCCGGGGCATTTGTTTTCTCCAGATTGATGATGTTTACAACTCCAGGCGTCTTTTCATTCATTTATGATCTCCGGGCGCGAGCAGGGCGCTTCGGGACGGCGCTTCGGGACGTTGAGTGACAAGTATTGTTGCAGTGCCAAGGAGATGGGCCTCTCAGCCGCCCGCGGCAGGCACATCGCCGCGCAACCATGATTTATCTGGAGTTGAATTAAGTTACGTCTGTGTTCCCTGCCTGCCCCGGCAGCGGCTGTACGCAGGTACGCCGTATTTCTTCCTCTAAAGAGGAGAACATGGGGCCATTTACCAATGGCGAGAGATTAGACAGTGCCCCGCACGTAAACTCCGAGACAAAGCTCATCTGAGCGTAGCTGAGGTATGGAGCTGACAAGTGACAAACAGCAGGAGCTGAGTCCGCTCGATTTTGGCTTACGCAATTGTTTGGGGAATCATGGGAAGAAAAAACCAGGTGAATTATTGTCAGCTGCAGACTTAAACAAATGGAGACTTCAAACAAAAATTGCATTGCTTAGACATTCAGATGGGGAAATATTTACCTCACGTGCAGAAATAAATGTTATAGTTTACGAGTCCTACAAAGCCTTTTATGCTGAAAATCCCCTTCTGGGTGAGGATGGGGATATTTCTCGTTGTGGTCCTAAGCCATTTGATTTATTTGCAGCGCAAAGCGATCAGCCAGGGCCTTATTTTCCTGAAGGCCTACAGCGATGGAAGGCGCCTTTCCCACTGTTCCTGCCCGGAGCCGCGGCTGGCTCAGCACCGCGGCTGGCTCAGCACCGCGGCTCTGCCCCCGCAGCTCCTGCCGGGTGCTCGCGCCGTGGGGCTCCACCATGCCGGACTTGGGGAAAAAAGCTCATTCACGGGATCTCCCTGTGCTCTCAGCGCGACCCGCAGCGAGTGCGGGCGGCTCGGCAGTGCGTCGCCTGGGCCGCCCCTGCCGTGACGAAGGGCTCTGCGAGCACGCGGCCCCCGGCCTCCCGGGAGAGCATCGCTCCCTCCAGCGTGGATGCTTTCTCGGGAAGCAGCCCCATTTTTCACCCACCATGTTGGGAGCACAGGATGGACGACTGCGCAGCATAACCTTGATAGCGGAGAAATCCAGCGCATGCAAATGCGAGTCCTAAATGGCTCTTTCCATGAAATACCAGCGCACGGGGGAACGCCCTCGCGGCACGGCACCAACGAACAGCTTCGTACTTAGGATCCGCGGCTTTGCCCCGCGCCACAGTCCGCGCTCTGCTTCTGGCTGCAAACAGCCGCTTCTCCCCGCGCCTCTGCTCCGCAAACCCTGCTCGTTTTGCGGTCCAGCCCCGTGCCCCTTGGTGCACCCGTCCTAGCGGCGGATGSCCCAGAGCGGCGCCAGGCTGCCGAAAGCGAACCCCGAGGTGCCGAGTGGTGCACGCCAGTGCCGAGTGCCCCTCACATCCCCAGGGCGGCCAGGCGCGGCCGGGGGCTCCGCGGGGCCACGAGGGGCGCAGCGGGGGGCTCCGCGCCGCCGGGGGGCTCCCCGCGGCCGGGGGGCTCCGCGCCGCCGTGCAGTGCGCCGCGGCCGCCTGAAGAGGGCAAGCCAGCACTGCGGTTCGTAATACGCGCGAAGAGCCGAGCCGGAGCAAGGAGCTCCCCGCGAGCAAGGGGGGCTGTGTTTCCTTTCGCAGGCCATGTAATGCCAGAGCAGAATTTAAACTGCAGTGTTTATCAAACACGTCTGAGACTTTTTCTTTCCTCCATCCTCTGTTAAACACCGCCCGTCTTGCAGAATTTCGATTTTTTGGGGTCATGCTGCTGGTACTGCACCAGACCTCGAACCCAAATGCAAAGTGTGAGGAAGAAATTGCAGTGCATCCATTGGCACCAGGGAGCCATACAGCTAGTCTGTGCCGGTAATAATTTATCCTAAGCCTTCTAGTGGCATTTTATGTCTTTTTGCTGTAGTGCTATTACAGCTTTGATTACTCCATTTTTATGTTTGTCAGCACAGCATATGGGCAAGATAATTTGTATTCAAAGTATTAAACTAGTAATGTAAATTATTAAAGACCCAATTCATAAAAGCATTGCACACCATATGCAGATTCCTTTCCCTGAACTCTCTCCCCTCCTTCTCCCCGCATTTTGCAGACCCGGCTCACAGCAATTTGAGCAGAACCGGGACTGCCGGCAGCCCAGGAGCCATCCCTCGTGCTTCCACAGCCGGCTGCCACCTCCTGCCGTGGGCACAGGTTGGGATCCCCCTCATCGGTCTGGAGAGATGTGGGGTGAGGATTTAGCACCTTCCTCTTCCTGCCAGTGCACGACCCGGTTGGTCCAGGTCATCAGCCCAGCCCAGCTTGGCACCTTTGGAGACATGATAAGCAAGAAACGGGTTTTCCCCGTTTTTCCCCCCATATCCTCATTCGCCTTGATGGCCTCTGTGGGGCATCAATCTTCCCGCGCTGGCGCCGGCGCCAGCGGGGGCAAACGGACCCGCCGCGCTGCTCCGGCCTCGCCTCCCCTCCTGGACTCCCACGCGCACGAGGCCCGCGGCAGCTTTGCCGCTCAGCCACCATGTAAACGCAAACCGCAGGCCAGCACCAAACCTCCGTGGACACGGCACCGCCTCTGCCCCGGCGCTGGGCTCTCACAGAGCTCGGCAGCGGCCGGGGCGAAACCTGCCGAGCCGGCGGGGAAACGCGGCTTTTCGGCTGCAACCCCTGCAATAACGGACAGCTAATTTCCGTAGCTGTTTACCAGAGCATATACAGCACCATCATGTTGAGCAGATGCTGTCTTCTGTTTTTCTCATTACCAAGATTTACTGTCTTATAAGCTTATTATTGACTGAGGCTTTAGCCTTTCTTTGGGGTTGAAGCTGAGGGAGATGCAAACTCCCGGCAGTGCGCTTGCAGCAGCGCGCCCGCAGCAAGGCCCCGCGAACCGAACCAGCACTCTGGGCTGCCCCTGCAAACCCGAATTCCTCTGCCTTCGAGCACGCCCGTCCACAGCCCAGACACCAATACGCGAGACGCGTGTATACTCACTGCGATGCGTGACTGGGGGCTACTGTGCAGCTTAGCTCTCCTGCATTGCCTGGGGCAATCAGAGAGTTACCTTGGGAGCCACTGGGAGAGGGGACCTCCTCGTTTCATGCCAGTGAGTTGGGCCTCTGTCTCCTGGCATTAAGGTCACAGGCATCACCAGGGTCGCTCTTCSAGCGGGAAGGGAGGGAGGGTTTAAGCAGAATAAGCCCGGGGGGATCCCTGCTGATAGGGATGAAGCCAGGCAGTTGCAGGCATCCAGCAGCACTGAGGAGGCAAGACCTGGGCCCACCACGTCCCACCACCCTCGGACCTGCCCTGGCTGGCTGCCCCACTGCTGCCATGGGGCCACCATGGGGAAGAGCCCCAGGCAGGAGGAGAGCCCGGCGGCCGCGCAGAGCTGGTCACCTGGAGCAGATGGGGCACGGGAAAGAGGCCTGGCAGCACTGGTGGCACCAGGGCCAAGGGACCTGGGGCCAGGGCAGCCTTTGGGGCAGCTTTGGGCCCTGGGAGCCCATAGCTCAGCAACCCCTGAGGATGCTTTTGGGGACAGCCCACCCTCCCCTCGGCGCATGGCAAAGCAGCAGGGCTCAGCTCAGCGTTGGTTTACGCTGTTGGCACAGCCACGTCCTAACCCTGTGCTCCCGAGGAGGGTGTACTCGCCCCTCCGACCACAGGAGCAGGGGGAGAATTTTATACCACCAAGAGGCTTCCCAAGGCTCAGCACTGGCCTCTCCGTCGGGCTCACGGGTGCCCTCGGCAAGTCACCTCACCCCTCTGTGCCTCCACTTCTCCATCCGTAAATTGATGCTAGCTAGATGAACCACCTCGCTGTCTCTAGTACACTGGTACCAAGCAAAGGAGCGGATTTATTTATTCATCCACGTACTACCCGTCATGCATAAACTACTCGCATCATCATCTCTCTCCAAGCTCATGCAGAGAAATTATAAAGACATCAAGTTCCATACCCAGTAATACACAGAGTCACCCTAAAAGTAAAAAGGCTCTGGGTACCATGGGAACACAGCTCTGCTCCTCTGGTCAGGCCTTCAACAGGACATGTGGCTCAGCCACTGGCCAAGCCAAGGTCCTCTGCCACCAACCTGGAAAAAGAGAGGTCAGCATCTTCCGAGAGCACCCAGGCGAAGTCAGGAGAGAGCACTCCTTCTGGTCCCACTGTTGGCCCGGCCCAGAGCACGAAGAGCTGGGCGGTCTGGATAACATCACAGGCATGTGTTTTAGGCTGAGCCCACACAGCCYGTGGAGCAGCAGAGAATCTGTTCTTTCCATGGGTTCCCGGTAAGGCAAAGCACCAAGGCACAGCTGTCCGCCAGCGCCCTCGAGCAGGGCCCTGAGCAGACAGATCCAACGGGGAGGCGGCAGCGGCTCCAACAAGATCCACACCTGAAAAGAGCAGCTCACAACCTTGGCGCTGAGCCGAGATCCGAGCGAAAGCCAACCGCCGCTGTCATGACAGCGGGAGCAGCGACGGACCGGCAAGGAGCTTGGCTCGGGAGCGTTACCGATGCCCAGCGGGCCTGGGAAAAGCCTCGCTCCCGCCTTACACTCAACACCAGGGCTTGCTTGGACCTAGGGCAATTCTGGTTTCTCCCTGGCTTTTGGTTACTCACGCTTCAGATTTGCTCTGGACTCTTCCTCTTACCAACATCTGACAGCAGTTGTGCATGTACGGGAACACTAGAGCCTACTGGTTTAAATTATCCAAGTTATAAATGGCATTTTGGTAAATGCATAAAGAACCTTAGATTCTTCTTGATCTTAGATCAAGTCCTGTAGCGACTTGCACCGAAGACCTCCTTCTCCCCCGCCCGTGTGTTTCCTGCCCACGTATTTCTACACAGCTTCCCCAGCAAAATGACAGCGTCGCCGAAAGCAGACGGTAAAACAAGGTAACACCACGCGAGCTGCTGGCCATCGACACCGGGCCGACAGCCGGCTGCTCTGCGCTAGCGTGGGGCTGGTTAGCAGGCAAAGCAAGGGACGTCCCCATGAAAGCCGCACGGCGGGCACGGGCCACGCGCTGGGGCAGGGAGCGGGCAGAGCGCCGGCAGGAGCTCCCCGGACGCGGCGGCGATTCCCGCGCTGCCGGRGCGGCACCCGGAGCCGCAGCCCTCGCCCGCCGGCCGCGGCGCTGCGCCGGCACGCGGGCGCTAGCAGGTAATTCAGCCACAGCTCTGCAAGCCTACAGCCACGGCAAGCCGCGTCTTGGCATGTTGCAGCTACGGCCAAAGCTAAAGCTGCCAAAAGCAGGTTGCCCAGGAGAAAGGATGGAAACGTGAGCGAGCAAAGTACTGGAGATGAAGGGTGATGACTGAGAAACAGTGCACGCATGGAGGGGCACAAAGTGACTGTTTGAAATATACATATATATATATATATATATTTGCCTATTTTAGTTCACAACATATTTGGAATTCCTTTTTCAATATTTTGTTTTCAAAAAGGTACAAATATTTTTCAACTCGTATTTCACCATAAAATGAAAAAAAATAGTAAGAGAGAGCCCCCGGCCATCTGTCCCCAGGCAAGGCGCGGTGCGCGGTGCTCGGCGCCCAGCGCCGCGGCTCGCCTCCCTCCGGGACGGGGACGCCGGCCCCGGCAGGCCGCTTTGGTTTCTCCCGTCTTTCTCGCTCGTTTGCGTTTTTAACGCTCCTTTGGGGCGCGGATAACCCACATAGCGAGCGCGCGACCCACCGCAGCCGACAGGCCGAACAGCAGGCTTCCAGATGTCCGCACGGCTCGCCCATCTCAGACCCCTAATCCTCTACTTTGTCTGAGCTCTAGCTGATTTCTGATGCGTTCAGATTATCCAGCCAGCGTAACTGCTAGCGAACATCTGAATATTTCGCCCGTTCCACCTCACGTTTCGCCGCGGCGGAGACGCGCTTCGCCGGGCCCTTCCTTATCAAGCCAGCTAGCGCAGCGCAAAGGCGGCCGACGGGACCCCGCAGAGCCCCGCGGCCTGCGAACCCCCGACGTCTGGAGGGGGGCGGAGGCCACATACGGCTGCTTCAGAGGAAGAGGAGCGCGGGACCCGAGGGGCGGCCTTCCCGGCTCCGCTGGAGGGGAGCTCGGCCGGGGCGGCGGGCGCGCGCGTCGCCCGGGCGCCCTTACAGCAGGGCGGCCGCGCCGCCGCCCGCGCCGCCGGGGACCGGCGTGCGCACGGAGCGAAGGGAAATGATTAACGGGGGAAGCATGCATGGTACAAAAAAAGGCTTTTTAGTCCAAAAAAGGGACGTCCGTATTTAGAAACGCTCGATTCCTGTCGTCGGGGCCCCGCTTTTCCCCGAACGGATCCCTCCCCTTGGCAGGAAGGAGTCACAGGGGGAGCTTGTGCCCAGCGACGTTACACGGCACCGAGACCGCCTCTGTGCCTCGAGGATCGAAACGCAGACACTCCAGAGGAGAAAAAAACAAAACGAAAAACAAAAATCCACCCTCGCGCCGTTCCCAGCGAGGCGCCCAAGCCGCCGGCCCTGCGTCTCGCCGCCTCGCTCGCGCCCGCTCCGCGCAGCCCGCCGCCCAAGCCCGCCGCGCCGGCCCCTTCCGCGGACGTGCGCCCACCGACAGCGGGCCAGCCTCCGAATCAGCCTCCATCCTCGCCCCGCCGCCGCCCGGCGCAAAGGCCTCGTGCTAAGGGCATCCTCAGCTAACCTGAAACGGCACCGAGCAACAGCTCGCGTCGGCTGAAAATCCGCCCTGAAGCGCCCAGCGCAGACCAACGCGTCCCCGAAGCCCGAGGCGCAGGCGAGGGGGTCTGCTCGCCCCCGGGGCGGGCGGCGTGGGCACGCCGCGCAGCACCGGGCACCCGCACGGCACGGACCAGAGAGCCAGAAAGAAGAAAAACAGACAGACAGACAAAAAGGTTTTCTAAAGTTAGAAGATCTGTGCAACAGCACCTGAAAATAAGCTCAGTGGAAACATTTATTTGGAGAGGTGGCAGGGGAAGAGAGAGAAGGGGTTTTTGGGGGGTTTTTGGGGGTTTATTTCCACTTACAAAGGTCAGTGAAGTGGTTTTGAAGAGCTGTTCTTTCAGGATCTCTGCTTCCAGTAAGTGAGGATCGTCAGCTCTGATCTTCTGTGGGTTTGCAGGAGAACTTCCCGGTGGTCTCTGCAGACGAGTGTTCCTCGGGCGGCCGGAGGGCTGAGCCTCGAGCAGCGCCGCCCTCGGCTTTCTGGGGCGCGAGGAGGGGCCGGCCGTGAGCACCCGGCTCGGCTCCGCGGCCCGGCCGGGACCCCGCAATAAGCCACCGCTCCCCACACGCCCGGACCACCCCAGTCCCACCACAGCGTCGCTCTGCACCGCCAGCTGCTCTTTCCCTGGTTCTTCCAGCCTCCTCTTTTTCCCCATGGTTTATCCCAGAAGGTTTCTGCCGAGACTGTTCTTACTAAAGAAGTGCAATAGGAATCATGGAAAACCAAAAAAAAAAAAAAAGCAAAACCCTCACACGTTCAGAAGAATCAAAAGCCTTCTGCAAGTTGCCCTCAAAGTTCAACACACCGAATCTGGTCTATCTTCTTTTGTTAGATGACTCTCCGGGGTAGGAAATCACCGAAGAAGGAAACGTGAATGACAGTGAGGAATGAGAGATCTTTAATTAGACAGTTTAATGCTGTTTTGTCAGGTTTTATTCCAATTGCAGACAAGCTCTTGGAAGGCAGGCTTCTCTTTAAGACTTTTACTGGCACCTTCATCTTTGAGCTTGGTCTGAAAAAGCTCCCAGCAGCTTGCAAAAATTAAGTTACTATACGAGGCAATGAAATAAGCCAATTGAAGACAGGGCACATGTTTCCTTTTGCTCTCCCTGCTATAGGGGAGCGACCTTTGGCAGGAGCCAGGGCACGCAGCTGCAGGTAGTAATATCTTAAACAACTGCAGAAGCAGAGCCCAGAAAAGATCCCCAGTTCAACCTCCAAAGACAAAGGGAACAAAACCTGACCAACATATTTTTTCCCCCTCAGAAGTTCCCTAATAGCTCATAAAGAAACCCAGCAGCCAAATTGCCCCTGCTCCTACCTTTCTCAAGCCTCTTCTGCAAGACTACGAGGTATTGGTGGTGCATCCCAGGTAACACATAGTAAAAGAATAATCACACGATAACTACCAGGAGGCAAAAGACATTCATCTCATGCTATCCCCGAAATCACTTCAACTTTCTCCTTGCATGAATTTTCTAAATTGACATGAAGCAAATCTTAAGTTTCACCCAAAAAAGGGCAGTTAAAAACACAAAAGTGATAAGCTCTTACAACAACAGGGACAGACGTTTGCTCAACATTATAAAAGAACCTTTTTCTGACTTGAAATACTTGAGGAAGGTTTACAAGGGGAGGGGCTGGGAAGAAATAGCTACTTTCTAAGTCACAAGATCCTCCCCAGGTGCCTCCTTACACAGGATCTCATCAACAAGAGCTCGCGGAGGTGCACGGCACCCATGCGGCACCCACGCAAAAGGGTTGCTCTATGCAGGGGTGTCGCAGCTGGGGGCACCCGGACGACAGCCAGGCCGGGCGCAAGGTGCACAGGCAGCGGCACTGCATGCTTCAGGGCTCAAAAGTCACCAGCAAACGCGTTCAAAACTCCCAGTTCCACAGCAAGGCTGAGGTGGTAATTGTGATTTTTCCTGTGGGTGGATTTGGTCAACAAAACAAAGTCCCCCGCGTCAGGGGACACAGTTACAAGACAGGCGTCCCCATACCCCCGTTAACGCAGCTCCACCTCAGCACCAACAGGACAGGGATTTGCCCAACTCACTCGCACATATCACAGCTTCCAAAGGTTTCAGCACCACCACAGCACTAGGATTTCTAGTCCAAACAGCACCCAGGCTCTGTAGTCCTGGACAGACCACTTATGTTCTCAACACAAAGAGTAACTCTGACTTAGCTATTTCCTAAGGGTTGCTGTGCCACCTCCAGGAACAAGGCAAGGAGGTGCTTGCTCACCAGCCAGGGAGACGCAGTGGTCAGCTACAGGCACCTCCAGGAGAGCTGGAACTACTTCCTTGGGCCCAATTTAAGGACCCAGGTGCAGAAACGCACCTGGGGAAAGCTCTCAGGAGCAGATGACTCCAAGCAGAAGCTAGGAAGCCATCCCTCACCAGCATCACACTTCACTGGGTAGGCATCAGGTTTATCAGAAGTGTTAGATGTTTGCAGAGCGCTTCGGACACAGGTCACCAAATGTGGACCATGCAAGGTAGGAGTGTACTGAGCACCAAACCAGAGCCCCAGCTGGGAAAAAAAGGATGCAGACATTTCCCAAGGCATGGAAACCCAACCAGGCATGTTGGCTATTTAGCCCCCTTTACGCCACAAGCTGGAATACATTCAGTAATGGGGTCTCCAGCACACTTTCTTTTACAGGGAAGCTGCCACTCACAATACAATTTATTGTATTAAAATCTAGTGCAGCTCTAGGGGAAACAAACAAGTATGCCACTTGCTAGGCACCAAATTCCACCCGTTACTTACGGAAGAGAGCACATTTGGGTTCAGACTCATAAAGGTGAGTGTGGAGCTTGCCAGAAACCAAACTCCAGTGTGATCCTGAGGCCATAAACGCACAGTGCCTGGGCTCCAGCACCAAGCAAAGCTGGCCAGAAGCTCCCAGTCAGCTCCTTCTCCTTGTCCGAGCTGCTGTTCCAGAAACTCGCAGAAAAGGAAGGTTTACTTTGTTTTTCTTCAGGGAAAACAGAGGATTGCTTTTCCACCCCACAAATAGCATCATGGAAAGACAGCCCAAGCGAGCAGAGGGAAAGCATTAATTTGAGATGCCTGCCAGCATTTGGCTGGAGATTGGAAGCAAAAAGCCCTTCCCCTGCCACCGTGTAAGACAGCGCCAATGGAAACCCTCACACCTAGCTGCTATTTCAACAGGGTTTATCAGCAGTAAATAAAACTATCTAAAAATTAGCTGCTCAAAGTGAGCAGATACAAGAGAGATAGCCGTATTAAGATCCCCCAAGCAGACTCTCACCTTCCTATGGAGCTCTGTTAGAGCTGAAGTTGTTTGCTACTAATTGATTCAATATGCATTTGGACTAGGATTTTTAATTAATTTTATTACAGAAAAATTAATGCGCTGCTTCCCCACAGATGCATTAGGATACCGACACAAGCAGCAGAAACAACCCCGCAGCGCAGCTTTCATTGCGGCTGTTTGCGGAGAGCCACTGTCCGCAGCAGCGGCACGGTTTACCCAAAGGTGTTTCTCCCCGCTCCAGGCTGAGGTCTTCTGTTCAGCTCACACAAAGCATCTACCACATTTCAGCTGAAACTGGAAACGGGCAGGCAGCAGGAGAGCACGACTCCCCAGCTTCCCAGGTCTCACTACTATGTTTTGGGGGCTTCTTTTTGGAAGCGGTGGGTTCTGGCCCTGCACCAGAGCAGAGCTACTCTGCAGCTCGGCTTACCCCATTGCCTGCCCGTTCGGTTTGATTTCAGAAGGATGCAGCGTGTTTCAGCAGCGACCGCGTTCTCAAGATTATGGTCTCGAGAGTAACCACTACAACCACAGAAAAACTACCCAACGCTGGTCTGTGCTGCCTCGGGCAGCACCAGGCAGCACCTTGCCGCCTCCACCGTGAGCACCACTGGGGACCCAGGCCTTGCCTCTCTCTTCCAGAGCCACCAGCAGGTTTTAGCCACTGAAGTACAGGCACAGCCTCTTCTTTTTAAGCTGAGCCTAAGTTACTCATAGGCTTGCCTCCCTGCAGCGGGCACGAGGGGCGTGCTGAATCACGCTTTACATTTTGGGAACAAGAGCAGCCTCGTGCTCAGCTCCATCCGACCCATGCCAGGGTATGCATCTTCTCTTCCCTTTCCCTCCCCCCCCCCCACCTATTTTATCATTACCCTTCTCTATGTACATCAGAGATAATAAAATACATRTTTACGCTGCTAGGCTTTGGAGTAAAGTTGAACTGTATGTTTTTGCTGTATAGCAGCCCAAAGCAAGAATGTCTGCTTTGAAACACCACAAGCATTTCAAAGCACTGAAAAAGACCCCTTGGAGGGTCTTGTTCTATCAAGAAGCAGAGCTGTCCAAAATTGGGCAGTTCCCAGTATTTGGGATCACATCTTTGAACACTAACAGTGATGGGGTGGTGGAGGGAAATCAGGTGTTACTTCTACACATTCACACTACGCTATTTATCAACRGCAATGCATTGGGAGAAGCATCACTACATCTGCAATATCCAAATTTCAATCCCCAGAGTCCTGCACTAACATTTTATTGAACTGTATCCCTGAGGCACACCATATTTTAGGAATCTGCAGAGCAGGAATAGGTAGTACACTGCAAGGTCCAAGACCTTAATCAAGCTCTGCAACTCGATAGATTTCCAATACAATGAAGACAAAGAGGTGTCAGCTCTAGTTCTCATGTGCTAATACTATCAATAGGGGCTCAGCTCACTAGCAGTTAATTCAAAGCCAAGCTCGATTTGCACAGCAGTGATCTACACTAATTCCCATATGTGGCTAAGGGGAGATTTTGCCAACTAGACAATAGAAACAGTATTATAGCTCCTGAAATGATGCCATTGCATTTCTCCTTCTCTACTCTACCACTTCCCCATCAGATTTCAACATGCTGGCAGCTCCAACCATCTTTTCCCCTTGCATTGGGAGGGACGTGAAAAGAGTAGGGAATACAAGAGCACCTATTTCTTTTCCAGATGCAGCTTTATTTGGGCTTTTAAAATGTGACTTCCCATAAGATGGGAGCCAGTTTAACACTTTTTTTTATTAAAGACATTAACAATTGTCATAGTTAAGCCAATATAGAAATACTTAAGTGATCCAACTGAAACAGCCCTTAAAAAAGTTTGCCACATGTTGCTACATTCTGTAAGAGCTCATTAGCTTACTTCATCCAATATTAAGTTCAGTTTGTTTCTGCTTTCAGGTCCTAACCATCTCAACATTAGCCTGGCCTCAGTTCTGCTGAGACACAGAGGTTGTTGAGAAGCCACAGGAAGCCAGAAACACTACCCAATTAAGCAATGAAGCTACATTTTATCCACAGCAGAAGAGCTTTTCCTGCCTATAAACCTGGCCCTCATTAGTCTGTAGTTTGGCTCCAAGGAGGAAAGGCAGCAGCTTGTACCTACATGGCATACACCAGCCAGTTACTCCATCCTCTGAAGGGAGCTGCTCGTGGCAGTCGGCATCGTCAGCCTGCTCTTAATGCAAGAGCCTTCACATGCACCCATCTCCTCCTAGCTGCAGCACCAGCACTGATGGCTAACTGGCCGCAGCACAGAAGGAACGCCAGAGTAGCAAGGGGTGCTAGTTTTCAGAAACCGTACAATATTAGGACCAAGGCAAGCTGGTTAGCTCACTAGCTGGAGATCAGGTATTACCTCTCCCTTGCAAACATCCCCAGCTTGGGAATGGGGAGGCAGCAGCAAGTCAGCAACCGCAACACAGCCAGGCTGTCACCATGCGGTGACAGAGACCTGTCCTTGCTCCCCAACCCACCTCACAGAGCCCAATACAGATTTAAACTGGCATCATCAGAGAAAGGACACATACTAAGTACCTGTGCCACATTCCTAGTTCAGCAGAGAGTTAGACTAGGCGCCTTTCGCCTGCCATGAATTAAGATGCTAGAAAAAAACACAAGTCTGAAACAGTTTAACACAGGACAAAAAAGGCACATTTTAATATGTACAGCAATGCATTTGGGCCATAAATTTACCCAACACAACTGAAAAAAAAAATCCAAACTATGCTTTTTACTTATTCCATGGTGTCAGCCTCATTCCTAGCCACCTACCTTTCTCTGCATCTGAATGCTGCTATATACACACACAAACAAACAATTACGTCATGAATGTTCATTTAGGCTCCCAAGTTCAAGTAATAAAGTTCAAACTTGCATAGCATCTTATGCCACTCAGCCATAAACAGTTACGATTGCATATTAGCTGGAGCAGCCATCTCTTTCAATTCAGCCAGTTGTGGCTGGCCACCATTTATTTATTTTAATCCTTGAGTCAGAATGTTTCCTAAGTCACCAGCCCCGAGGGATGCCACAGACTTCAAAATGAACCTCTTGCTGTTGTTAAGATCCTCYTAAACCAGAAATTTAGAATGTTGTCAAGAACAGTTTTAAAAATGTAATACTGTTTATTTTGCTTCAAAAACATTTCAGCATTCTAAACATACAAAAAAAACAGAACGTTGCAAATTTGTTTAAGTACAGAGTGTTTTTGAACTTCAGTTGCTGCACTGGCTCTTCACTTAGTTGACGATGAAGAGATGTCTACAGTTTCAGTTTAAAAACTACCGCACTTAACTAAAAAAATCCATACACTTCTCATGCCAGCTGAACCCCCTTCCACAACTAAGAATGGCAGCAGAATGCTATTTCACTATATACAGAAAGACAACTTTAAGCTAAATGGACGCCCACTGTAGTGTAAATAGATCTACCCTCACAGTGCATGCTTTGGGCCATGGCACCCCGTGGAACGTACAGCCTTTCCAAGTAATCACTGCTCCTCTAAGGCATCATAACTCTAAGCATGTACCACAAGAATCTGTCTAGTTTTTACAAACTATAGATATGTACAGTTTATAACCCAGGATTTTCTAGCCAATAACCATATAGTAACACCACCTTACAAATTAAAAAAATGCTTGAAACATTTTTAAATGCTTTGTTACACCAACAGCAAAGTGCACAGAGTTAGGAGAACACTAGAGCGCCTTTTCATTTTAAAAATGTTTGGAAATATGTACAACTTTGATACAGTTTCAGGGTGCTCACTACACCCATGGCCACTTCATGTAAACCAGTTACAATTTCTAGAGCACTTTTAGAAACTACAACGCGATCGGAATCCAAATTTTTTTAATTAAGCCTAATAAGGGCAAGAGACACCATCTCAAATAAGAGGTGCTTCATTTATGGTGTTTCCCCTACTCTATGGTATTCACATGGAGACAAGTATTGTACAGTTTTATTCGTCATCATCATCTTCATCCTCCTCTTCTTCATCCTCCTCCTCCTCTTCGTCTTCTTCCTCTACCTTTTTCCGAGCAGCTTTGGTTGCTGCTCCTTTTGCGCCATCAAACTTTCCTTTAGACTTGTAGTCTGCAACATCCTGCAAAGTCAAGGGGACGTCTTAATTTGCTCTAAGCAGCAAACACAAAGCATTTGTACAGCAGTGGGTGTTAAATGTAGAGGGACTGACTTTCCACAGCCACATCCCCTAAAGGGAAGGCAGCCAGCATTACAATATACAGGTTTGCAGACACCCAAGGATACTCAATTGCCTCCACACTATCTTTGAATCCTGTGTTCAGTTATTTCTTTGAGGAGGAGAAGAAAGAACCCAACTTCTAACAGAAGTTTCTAGCTAATGGGATWAAGCTTTTTAAAAGCACAGCAAACTCTGCTGGAGCAGCACAAACAGCCACTGTTTCACATCATTCAGACAAAGTTCTCCTTCCTCTTTGGAATTTACCTGCAGGTCTCTAACCTACTCTGTCCCAGCAAACATCCAGTTATAACACAGTTTGACTACATGGCACACAGCGCGTTTAGTACATGTCTACCTGCCAACAGCCATAAATGGGAGAGATGCTCTTTACACTGAGGCCACCTTGGCTCGGTCTGTTTTACGGAAGTACACGAACGCAAGAACCGGTACGGAAAACAGACAAGTAATAACGAGCCTTACCTTCTCGTACTTCTCCTTCAGCTTAGCTGCCTTATTATTATAAGGCTGCTTTTCGCCATCGCTGAGGTTGTTCCACATTTCACCAAGTTTCTTTGCTACGTCCCCAATAGATATGCCAGGGTTTGTGGATTTGATCTTAGGGCGGAACTCCGAACAGAACAGGAAGAAGCCAGACCTGCGAGCAGAGCATCACAGGACAGTGAGCATCACAGAAATGCGCCCAGCAAAGGTGAGGCAGCTGCCAGCACCTTTTACCATCCCGCACCACCAGATTCACACATACGCTCACACACAGAGGAAGAATACTTCCCTGAGCATTTGGGTTTTACTGAGAACCAACTTGTAGTCTCTCCTCCCTGCCCCCCACTATTGTTTTTGTTGTTTGCCCCCTAAACTTGATTTGCTCAAAATGCACAAGTCTCACTGCAAGCCTGTTATTTCCATGTCTTTTGTCATCATGAGTTCAAGAGTCCTAAGAACTGAACAATTCTTACTAGAGCTYTGCATGCTCAAGATTACAAGCTGCYTAGAAGGCCTATGAAACAGCACTAACAAGCAATGAACATCACCAATACTTCTATGTATGCTCAACCTACTTTTCTTACGGAAAATTATTGGCTAGGCCACACTGCTTGAAGATGTGGCAAAACAACATTTGTGCGTTTAATGCCACAAAGTTACTCACGGTGGTCGTTTTGGGGCATTGGGGTCCTTCTTCTTCTTGCCACCCTTAGCAGGTCCATAGTCCTTCATTTCTCTATCATATCGTACCTTATCAGCCTTCGCCATTTCATCAAATTTAGCCTTCTCCTTGCTTGACATGGTCTAAAACAACAAAACAAGACATGAAACACATGATTACCCCACTGTTCAATAGCTGGCAAAATTTAAATAAACAAACCAACACATACCAACTTGATAGGGGAGTTTTTTTTTTTTTAATATATATGTATATATAAGAATTGGTTGATTTTCTAACTGGACCTCCTTGAGGATGCAGGTTCTATAGCGGGGACTGCAGCCATGACTGGCTTATTCAGCATAAGGGAAACTGCTGGAATGGTACAAGCACACCCAAAGTCTGCTTGGGAGGACAGGTCTAAGGGGAGGTAGCTCATTAAGAGCACTATGTAGGAATAAGACAACAACTGAAGCTTAGAGGAAGCACCTAAATGGACAAATACACAGTTATTATAGGAGTCAGCAACATCAGACTAATGGCTGGATCTCTCTGCCAAGAATGGCATGTTGACTGAAACAGCACCGGCTCCCTYCATGCTTAAACATACATACATTAAGTTATAGCACCCATAATAAGTTATCACTTCAGGAAGTCACAAATTGTAGTACCTTCCACCTCTCTGAGCACTTCTTGGAAAACTCTGCAAAGTTGACTGGAACCTCTGGGTTCTTCTTCTTATGTTCTTCACGGCAGGTCTGCACAAAGAAGGCATAGGCAGACATCTTGCCCTTGGGCTTCTTCGGATCACCTTTAGCCATCTTGACTCTGTAAGGGGGGGAGAAAGGGATGACAAAAAATAGCGTCTATGTGTGCATGTATGTGTACGCATAGAAAAACATGTGACAGAAGCAATCTSCCATCAGTCACACAGCCCTTTTTTTTTCCCCCCCACCTAAAACCTCTATATGGAGAGTTAAGTTATTCTTCCTYGAGATTTGGGTCGCAGGCTTAAGCCAAGTGAAACTGGCCACGGGATTTAAGTTTTACATTGATATATTTACATCATGTCCAAAGACTGGAGACAGGCTATTAAATACACATACTCACACCCATTAAGTGTTATATATGAACTAATATAAAATATCTGTTTTGGTTGGCTACCACAGCGGGGCTGGAGCAGTGTGYGCAGCGCCAGCCCATGACTTATCCCTTTAGTCGCTGGAGTTCGCATGTTAGCAGCTGCTCCCCAGGCAGAAAGGCCGGGCTGCTGGCTCCCCCCACACAAGCGCAATAGCCTTCACACACAGATACCTCAGGTGCGGAGATGAGGGCCGGCTGCCGGCGCAGCGGGACCGGCGCGGCGCGGCGGTCAGCGCGAGGGACGCGACCCGCTGCACGGGAGATGCTAACTTCTGGGCTGCCTCTTTCCCCCTCTCCTCCCCCCCCGCTCCCGTTTCCTTCCCCGCGTTCTTCTTCCTCCCCAAATCCTGCAGCAGTCTCCGTTATTTACGGCTTTCCCCCGCGCCGGAGACACGCGGGTGTTACTCGGCCGCGCCGCCCG
>NW_028186756.1:5276240-5313278 GCF_003343005.1 Rhea americana
TTTCTGCCCTAAAGCCGTAAGGACAGGATTCCACTTCCAACGGCACTGTTTGCAAAGGCGGTTACTACTGTGCATAGCAGGGACGGAACAGAGTCCAAAATAAACTTCGATGACAACCACTACACATGTTAGGAAAAGGAACTACAGAGGGAAAACATGCGGAGGGAGGGGGAACAGGGATCAGAGGATTTTACCCATTCATTCATCAAACAAAAACTCAACACAATTAACTGCAGTTACTCTTTCTAAGCTATTTCCACAATTTGTTTGCTACCAGCTTTCCGGGATTCGGTTGTTATTACAAAACGGCAGGTTGTATTTGAGGAAATCTGTAAACATCCATTTCTGGCTGACAAACCCAGCGCAGCACCAGGGCAGAGGGGACAAGTCTCTGGCTCTCTCAAAAGAGCTACTTCCTATAGGGCAGTTGCCAAATGGTTAAACTGGTATTAGCGGCTGACCACAATTGTTGGTTGGCTCAGAAAAAAAAGAGCTGTTATTTTAAGGCTGGCGTGGTAAGACTCAAACCACTGCATACTGTTATGGGCTGGGTGTAACTGCCAYCCTTCTTTTAAGATAGCCAGAAGAAACAGTTGCCCTCTTTAAGAAATAGATAATGGACGGTAGCCTCCACCCTGGACAGAGAGGCTGACAGCACTGGGGTCTACTGAATATTGCTCTGTGGAAGCACATATAATTATTACAATATACAGTCACAGGTTGCCTTTGCCAGAAGAGATCAAAACAAAGTGATTGGTGAGCCGTACAGGAGTGCCAGCCTCCTGCTGACAGGTTCACAGGGAAATTTAGCTACACGTGCGGAATTTTACTGATGATTTTAACCAAAGATCTGCTCCACTTTCTCCTTTAGGGTACATCTACTCTGCTGGTCTAGGATAAGCCCAAACCCATTTGTCATCCATACACAGAACCACTGAGGTTTATGAAGACTTTACACCCATGTCCTTGGACTTTCCAAAGCATATACGGTAAAACTGCTCTTACACTAGCCCCTCGCCCTATTTCCATGTTCTAAAACCAAAAGCCTAAAATAAGGGGTTCATTCATAAACATTAATGAGGCTACCTGAGGGACTGTATTCTGTAGCATCATCATAAAATAAGACAAGCAACACTACCGCATGATAATCCCTTTGTAGCTGACAAACATCCCTTCTACCTATTTTTAGGGATACTTTAAAGTGTTTTAAACTAGTTGAATAATTAAAGCTTTTTTCTTGGCTCAGGAGTTGCACAATTTTTGCTATGAAACACTTTCTTCTTCTCTGAACCACAATCTCACCCTAAAGAGCACAAGGAGGTTGGCGCGTTACAAAGGCGGGGGGCAGCAGCCTGGAGGAACTAGCTATTGAGGCTCTTGCTTAGGACAGATGCCTGACAGCAAAAGAGCAATCCTACTACTCATTTCCAGAGCATCCCTCCCATTTCTCATAGGCAAAGGGAAACATTACCTAAGATGCTTGTTTTAGGAACACCAGGAAAGTTTTGACAGCTGGTCAAGGGGCAAAGAAGATATTTTGGTAGCTGAGACAGCTGGGCTGAAAGTTTTCTCCTAGCACTCACAGCATGGTTTTGAAAGCAGAGCGAAGGACTGGGAAACAAATGGGTGACCGTAACCCCCATAGGGCAGGTTTCTACTTGCCTCCTGAAACTCCACCACTGAAACAAATTCTCCTCCTGTGCCCTCTGCCCTGTACAGGTTCTGACATTGCACCCGGCGCCCTGAGTCGGAGTGCTTTCCCATGGTATCCCAAGGAAAAACCTCAGTAGGTAGCGCCAGTAGTGAATTTGACCTTTCGCTGCAACTTCTTGCAGGCTACACGTCCCACCTCCTCCTACATCCCAGCTCCAGCCTTCACCCATCCCCTCTGGGAACTGACTAGCCTGACAAAAACAACCAAGCAACCAACCAAACCAAACCCATACTCCCCAAAAATAAATTCAACCTCCCCCCTCCCCCGGCTAGTTTTCTGCTGAATTAGTGAACTGAACCAGCATTCCAAGGGGTCAGATGAGTGCCAGAGCCAAGGCAAAGGAAGATGCAGAGGGTACAATCAGGAGCAGGGAGCACTACCAATTTTGATGGCAGCAAGTCAACTTACCAGCTCTGCTATCTTGCTGAACTGCATCCAGCCTGACTTCCACCCTGACTGCTGTGGCACAGCTGATGAACAAGCACATGCTGGGTTTTAAGCAGCTGCCTGCATCCTACAGCAAGGCTCAGGCCAAGCACTACCTTGAATATAAGGAATGAGACAGAAAAGTTGATTCAAGATCCCGTAGGAAGCAGACAGCTTCAACATACTTGCAGTAGCTTGTTGCTGAGATTCACAGCAACATTCTGTCCCAACTGGAGCTGGCAAGCACTGAAGGCTTCCTGTCCATGCAGATCATGTTGGTGCTGTCCAAGAAGTGAGAGAGATGCAAACAGTGAAGGTCAAGTCATTACCCACCAAGATGAGATGACATCTCATCATCCGTGAAAGACGATTAAAACAGGGAGAATGCTGTGAAAAAGGTTGGGGTCACCAAGGAGTGACCTTCAACAAATCAATGTATTGCATTGAAAGCATGCTTTTAATTCAGGAAAGTCAACTACAGTTATGAAATGAAATGCTTTCTTCTGCTGCCCAGAATTGAGCAAGTTCAGCCATTCTTCAGCCAATGGCCAGATCTCATCTGAACACTAGCTACAGCTTGTTGGGGATGGCCTTCTCACAGCTCTATCTTTCTGCACTTGTGTCAGATTGCTAGTAAAATAAGGCTGATCATGTATTTAAGCTGTTCAAACACCAGCAATGTTAAAAAGGACCATAGCAATATTTGATTTTTGTGGAACTACCCGTATGATGGGTGTAGTGAGGAAACTTCATCTGTTCCACCACTGATCAGCTTCATAGTTCCTGGAAGGACTCAAACCATTCTAACAATGTACCTTGACCATCCCCTTCCCATTGGTGAAACCATGCACATCTCAGAGAGATTCTGAGGGAGAACAATCGAGTGCAAGAGATTTTCTTCTCAGGGTCGTTAACAAATACCCCAGCTTGAATCCAGACTGTGCTGAAGTAGAAAGTCAGCCTGACATTAACTTGTACTTGACCTCTGGCTAGTTTTGCTAGGCATTTGCTCAGCACTAGGCACGATTTCAGCCAAACAGTTGATTTGAATTGATGCCGTGTCCTTAGTGGGTTTGTTCAATATTGGTCAGAATGCAGCATGCTTGTTGTTTTAGGTATCTTGAGCATAGGTAGCATCAATTATGAGAAGCCAGGAAGAGGCTGGTGTGAACTCACACACTGAAATTTCCAAGCATCTCAGTGAATTAGAAGTTCACAGGAACCACTAGAGCCTTTCATTCAATGATATGCTGAGCTGCTGTGGTTTGGAAAGCTTCCCAAACACACATGATCATTTCCACAAGGAATACAGAGAGGTACCTGGTTCCCATTTCGGAGGCCCAGCTCCAAAAGGCATAATGCATTGCCAAAGGACTTTGCCACAGCGAGCAGCCTCTTGGGCTCAGATTTGGCAACATCACGGGAATAGCCAGGGAAATTCTTCTGGTCTCAGCACTCCTTCAGCACAGACTTGGAATTGTGATATCACACCCACTAGCTTTTATTTTCCAGTGCTGATGCATGAGTTTCCACCTTTCTATCCTTCAGCTGATGCATGTATCAGAAAGCCAATAAAATCTGCCTGGGCAAATAATTGCAATGAGGTATTGGATACTAACACAGCATCAGTCCTTTCGTACTTTACCCAGTTTTGGAATATGTCAGGCCCATGACTTTGTGTTAAATTAGTAATGCTAGTGTTACAGTGCTCCTGCCCACTGCACTGAAGAAACTCTTCAACGCAAGGAGTATAGAAGGCGTCAAGAAATCTTACTGCAAAGCCTGCGTCCATCTGCCTGCTGTCTGCCTTAGCTAAGAAGCAATTTTCTGAGGCCTTCTAGATCACAGAATGCACTGGGTGACACAAAAAACAGAAGTTCCCCAAGAAGATGCATGCTTGCTGTTTGCAGGGTGAGGAAGTTCACAAAAATACTTCTGATCAATATTCAGTTCTATTAGGTAAGCAACTCAGTTCCTGTGAAATGTTTATTCAAGCAACYTGGACAGCCAGCATCAGCATGCGAAAGATGTGCTCAAAGTCCAGGTGGAAATGCTGGAGAAGGGGCTACCCATCTCTGTCATGAGGGTTTCGCTACACTGTGAGTACCAACAGAAATGCCGCTTTCCACCAGCAGCGGTCACAACCTGAGGCTCAGTCCACACCGATGTTGAACGGTTCATCAGCAGTGGAATTCCAGCACACCAGCTCTGAAAAATCATTCAAGCGTAGGCAGCTATCCCAGCATATCGTAACGCGTCCCCTACAGCAGAGTACCAAAACCATCCTGTCTTCAGCAAAGCAAGTTACTCCACTGTGGTTGCTAAGTTGCAGTTCAGGCAGGATAATCACAACTACATTTGACACTTCCACCTCTGTTGGGATCATATCTTTTCACAACCTTTGCCCACTGGCAAAATTCTCTAGCGAAGACTTGACCTGAATGAAAAGGCTGATATAAATACRTGTGTAGGGTTCTGCCAGCAATTAGAAATAAGGGTGGGGGAAATCCCTCTTAGCAGTCTAACAAAACCAGGAAACCTTTTTAAGCAAGACCAGCCTATCAGAGTGACAGAGCTGACATTCAAGATTGGTTGGACAATAGCAACAAGAAGTGTTAAATGACCTGTTCCTCTCAACAGCATATTCATTAGGCTAGTTAGGGGGTTATTTCAAAAGCCTTCAAAAGTTTGGACTTAGCTTCTCCCATCACTGACCTTCTGTGTTACCATGCAATAGAGAAGAAGAGTCTCAGTTAACCCTTTTCTAACTGGTATTGTCCAAAGCTGTTTGCAGGGGTTTGCTTTACAAGCACAAGAACTCTTTTTTTCAAAATGAGAGTCTGAATTCAGTAAAAACAAGTAAGAATTCTCTCGTACTTCATGTGAAACCCTCCTAATCTTACAACACATGGAAATTCCACACGTGGATTCTTTAATGCCCACAGTCTAGGGCTGAATTCCAAGTTCTGTAACTATAGTAAAATATTTATAATTGTTCACTGGGATCTCAGCCAGTGAGAGTATTTCCTCTTAACCTATTAAACAAAAAGAGTTATCTTAAATACGTGCTGAAAATAGAAAATAAAATTAGTGGTGGTGTTTAAGGAGCTTGCCTGCATGCAAGTTCAGAGAGAGACATTAAACTAATCCCAATTCAACTGCAGGAAACCTAAYGTTCCAACGATTTAAAAATTCGCCCAGTTGAACAGATGACCCCCCAAGACAGGGTGGCACAGCCTGCTATCCTGTATAGTCACATCCCACTGCACTGACACCTCTGTAGGAATAGGACGCTCTCCCAGTTGCGCTCCCCAAAATAATTACTGTGAAACGTACTTCATGGGCACAGAGGTGAGAAATACAAGCTAAAATAACTGCCAGTCATATTAGGTGGCAATTCAAAACCTCCTTGTGGCAGAAACCCAGGCAAGATGAATAGAAACTCAGTTACCTTCACAGGTGGGCTCAGCCTCCTCCTCCTCGCATTGCCCCTGATCTTCCTAGCTTTTTCTCTCTCTTGCTCTCCCTTCTCCACCCTCCTATTTTTGCTTCCTTTCACACCCCAGTCATGGCTCTTTCCCAACACATACTGCCAAGCAGCCCACGGAGCGGCAAGAGGGCAGTTTGCCCCTGTAGACCTGCTCCAAAAGATAAGCCACTGCAGTGTAACACCTCCTACGCTACCAGGCTCCTGCAACTTGCATGCCCCCTGCATACTCCCTCCTTACAGTCCCATGTTTGTCTCTGTTCCCTTCATCCAGCATGTCCTTCCTGCCACAACACACTGTTTTCAGGTGTCTCCTTCCACACTCAGCTACCACAGGATCATATGCTTCCATGTATCTTCTTTTTGGAGAGACTATCTAAAATCTTGTAACCCCAAGCAACTTGGCAGTGCAAATGAGCAGGATACAACGTTAGAAGAGCATTTCTGTTTCAATTTTGCATACAAATAACCATACAGAAAAAAACACCGTATCATAAACACTAAAACACCAATTAAAACACACTAAAAACACTGATAAAAAAAAGTGTTTACCTGTATACTGACCAACAGTAGAAGAAGGAAGACAAGACAGTCAGAAATAATCTCTACGAGTTTCCCATAGGCTTCAGAGGACACAAAGTCTCGATGTAGTTTTAAAAGAGATTTTAAGTGTTTTCCTTGCACTTTAATTGGAAAGTAATCAAGACCACATTCAATGCAGCACAAGTTCTTGCAATCATGCTGTGACAGCAGACCAAGAAACTCTATTAGGAATCCAGTGCAATTACAACCCAACAGCGGTCTAGCCAAGGACTAGATGTAAAGGGACACATGACCCCACATCAGAATGAAGCTGGTGATGATATGGCTAAGGCTCAGTTAAGAAAACACTGAAGTGACACTAACATAAGCAATCAGATGGGTTGGTGCTGAGGCAGAAATGCTAATGTTGTATATTTAATTCCCAGTCCCAAAATACTGATATAGTCAGAGATGCTTTCTGATCATCACATAACTGTTCTCCAAACCATGAATTCTACCACTGCCACCCTGGCAATATCTGGACAAAAGCGTATATCCACTTTTCTTTGGCCATTCTACCACTGGGCACACTTCAAAAGAGGAGTGGGGCAGTCGAGGGGCAATCAAGCCACTCAGGTTCAAATGCATGAAAGAAGAGACTACTCTTCAAGAAGCATAATCCTGGTGCTGCATTATGTCATGATACATTACTAAATGAAGTTTTGAGTCATGCCATAAACGTAAACGGTTTGCAATGTAACTACCTGTCTCCAGACGCCTGTGTCACTGCTGAGGTCAGGAGTGGTGTATACAGACTTCTCAGCTAGGAAGGAGGAGAAACAAGTCTTCTCTGTCAGAATCATCCACCAAGAGCTCAGTCTCTTCCCWGGCTGGTCAGCCTCCCGGGCTGGTCAGCTGTTGGATATATAGCACAGACCAGCTGTTCTGACTGGCATTTTAAGTCRGTTGAAGGTCTAGGTGTAAGAAAACAGGAGGCTGTTGGGTAATTCCAACATGGTGAGGAAATATTCTAGTATAACAACACAGCTTTAGGAAAGGTTAAAATCATAATTGTCAGAAGGTACATAAATAGCATGGGTCCTGCAAAGGAAGAGCCTAAAGCAGTTTTTTCTTGACCTGTGACCAACACAACACTGCCGGGACATAAGATCTCTAAAACTGATTGTAAGCTAGAAAATGAGTACCCTATATGCATATATCYTCACCAAAGCAAGGGGAAAATGCAAGTAATAAAGCTTTATAGTTTAGAAAAATGTTTAATTAGTCGTAAATAAAMCCCACCAGTGATGACTCTGCACAAGATGTCTCCTGGATTGTCTTCAAACGAGTAGGTGGACCTACAGTTAAAATGAGAATGAGAAATGATGGCTTAGGAAACGCTTCAAAGTCCCTTAAGCCCCYTTTTTTTCCCATGACCTCTCTGTCCCCTATATATTTTTTTTTTCTTCTCATAAATCTTCTCAGAAAATATTATTTTCTTTTTGGTATCAGTTTGGTACTATCATTTCACCATAGCAACCGATAGAAAACAGCAGCTCAAACAACTCGAAGTTGTTGGATGACTCAGGTAGGCTCTCCTATGATGGCTGGCTTGAGTGAGTCTGTGCTTTTGAAAAACTGATTAGTCGCATAATTCTAGATTTAACTCTACTTAAAGAGAATACACACAATTAACTAAATGCCACCAATTAAATACCAAGAAGGCAGGAAGATTTTCAGTAACCACACTTCATGTACAGCTACACTGTGATCAAGACATGGCAGTAGCTCCTGTAGACATACCAAGCTACCTTTAAAGTAGCTACCTTAAGCCCTGGAGATGCACATGGACCACAAAACCCACTGAAATAGCTGGRTAAATCCCAGGCAGTTCTCTTTCACAAACCATGCCAGCAGGGCCCAAGCTACCAGCAGGTTGGGGGAAAATGCTGTGAAACCCTGAACATCCACATCACTCCCAAGCAATGAGAACGGATTTATGCTAAGATATCAACATGAATCAAAGAGGATGCGGCTAAATCCTTCTGCCGTACTGTGGAGGTATCATGCTCAGACAGCGAGCAAACAGGGAAGTAAAGAAGTCAACAGGATGATGAAGCACTGAAGGAGAGGAAGTAGGATGTCACAATGCATGGCTGGGGCTTACMCGAGTATCTTTACGTTATTCTAAAGCATGCATTTCCTCCAACAAATATCAGGTAGAGCCATAGACTGTGGCAAAGTACCAAACTTGGCCTCCTACCACAGTGTGCTTACGCCTATCCTTGATGATGTAAGAAGAAACAATTTATTTGGGGGGAAATAATAAAGGATATAGATTTCTRTCAAGCGCTCCTGAAGAATTCTTGCTTTACGTTTGTTGAAAATCTACTTCGTTAACATATTTGATTAATGCCTGTTCTGCATGGGAGTACAGGAACACTACAATGAGTGAATAACATATTTACAGCAAAAGCATTTCTGAAATSATAATTTGTGTGTATGTGCATTCCTTACAGAGACACCTGTATGTATGTACACCTATATATGTTATGAACTATCTTAAAATTAAAGGAAGGTGAACTTCCCCTCAAATTCACAAGTATTTCAGTTTTATTTTAGATTTATTAACCTATTTCAAGTTTGCAACATATCTTCTATTAAAACCAATGGTGTGTGTTGTATGCCTATCATCAAAGATCCCGCTGATCTCTATACTATTTTTTATTATTAYTTCTCATATCAAAAAGAGGTGTCTGACAAAATTCCCCCCAAGTATCTCAGCTTTGTCCTTTTCCCAAGTAAATGTAGATGTCTTTCAAAGAAAAATGCCTTCAATCGTACAAGAAAGACAAACATAGTGAAAAGGTTTTATACACACAYACACATATACATATAAAAACCCTACCRAACTTCCCTTCCTTCTCCATACTGTCAGAGGCAGCACATTTTCCAAGCACCASCAGCAGCCCAGTATCTTTGGTATTTAAAAACACTCAAACAGCTTAGACCTTGCTGTTATTTAATTTATAAACTAGTGTCAAAATCCTGACCTCAAGTTTCAAAACCTTGCTGAATTCAGTGAAATTCCACAGATGACACTCAGGAAAGAATTCAAATTTGTATTACTTCAGTCGCACTACATTGGTTGGTGGGAGACAGTTTTTTCCCACTATCACATAAACTGGTGAGACAAAAAAACTAGTAACTAAAAATGCCTTTCAGAATCCMATTTTCCTGGGAAAAGTGTAGTTATATAGAAATGGTAAAGTTATTTGGTCTTACTGTGAAAATGGCAAGCGTGGTCCCYGGTTCACTTGGCATCCTTTTTCTGTCTTTCCATCAGCTCATTTGTTTTYCATGTGGCTGCTTGCACATATACAATTGTCTCTGGTTATCATATGCTGAACATTATTGTTATGCACTCAGATTTATTCCCAGCATGAAAATTATTTTGAAACGGGTGGAATGAGGGGGAGAAACACAACCATCACTTGAGGCGTTCTCACAGTAGAGTGCTCGAGAGCTTCCTTTCGGATCTGCCTTCCCTGCCAAGAACAGGATTGTTAGGGTGAGAGCCAAGGTGTGTGCATTACTGCAGGAAAATCATATGGGAGGCAAAATCAAAATCTCAGACACAGGCAAAACTCAAGGCAGTGTAGGAGCACATATACAGCATTGCTCTTTCCTGCCTACCTCCCAGAAGAAGCTGCGCATGCCTGGTCCTTACCGAGCTCGTGCACGAAGCCCAAGCTGTGCTCTACCCAGAAGGAAAGCTTTCAGTTAAACAAGCTAAGGGGGTCCAGCAGCAGCACAGTCAGAGTACATCCCCCGATAAGACAGCTCTGTCTAAGCTGAAGCTAAGAGAAGGCCTCTTCTGGCAGTATGGCCATTCCTRAGACAGGTCTTTACCAGCAGATCCCATCAAAGGGCATGACTTTCCGCTGCCTCAGACCAGGGTAACTACACTGGCAGAAGTCTGCAGAACAGCCTGGGCGTTAGCGTGACCTGCAGCCRGCGTTGCTGTCCCCGAGTCGCCGGYGCCACAAAAGCGTGCTGAGCAAGGGGCTAACACCTCCCTCGGCTGAGGGCTCAGCTTGCTCCCCGTGACGATATAAGGACGACGTTACTAAGTCTGCGCAGACCCAAATAAAAATCAGACGGGCCTCYGCACACAGGCAACGCTGGCTTTCCACTACATTTCTGTACGGCAGACTATGCTTCCCAGCTTCCCCCACTCCCGGCTACTCAGCATCACTTGTCTGTCGCAGTAATTTTGGTCGACAACGCTCACTACTACTTACCCTCTTAGAATAATCACACCCTTACGGTACCTCTCACAGCCTAATGTTTTACAATGAAATCTGAGAAGGTCTGAATAATCCTAATAGCAGTTCGGCCATGGCACTCTCTCACAATTATTATATAAAACCTAAGTGCGCTCCTACCAGCTCTCCATTTAAATTTATAGTGATTGGCTCCATACAGCAACATGGCAAACAAACAAACAAAAAATCCCGCAGTCTTCATTTAAGAGGTTTACAGCAAATAAAAAAAATGCCCAGAGTTGTGTGTCGGCCTCCGATGTGTCAGCTCTCTGCACAGGAAGGGGATTTGGGCTCCCTTTCCAGGGCACACATAAAACACGGGGTGATATACTGCTCCGTTCCCTGAGGAGTGCAACCGCAGCGAAAGCAAGAGCAGCTTACATTGCTGGTCTGAGGGAAACCTGAGCAAGCCCAGGCTGGTACGGCCAAGACAGAAATGACACGCGCTCCCCTGCAGCCTGCTTTCCCAGTAAYGCTCCAGCATCTTTTCTGGGTTTGAGGATGCACCTTTTCGCAGGTACAAGGCAGCGTGGAGTTGAATCCCTGATTAATTTAGTACACTGCGCTGTTACCGTGTAGAACAAAGACTGCCAACTCTGTCAGATGTGGCAAGTATTGTATGAATTATTTTTTTCTTTTTTCTTTTTTTTTTTTTTTTTTACAAGGAGCACAGACCTTGAGAAGGTTTTTAAGCTATCTCAGGAGACTGAAGGCCATTCCATTATTCTGAATTCAGACTGCAGGAAAGACAGGTCTTCACTCATGAGCTTTTAATCTCAGTAGCTACATGAGTAACATCAGAAAATACATCTTGGGTCTGATCCTACTCTTACGGAAGTCAAAGGCCAAGATCCTATGCAAGTTAGTGGGAAGAAAGGTGTAATTCTGCCACACAAAGCAAAATGTCTGGGGAACACTCAGGCCTATCCTGCTGCAAAGTTCATCGCTCCTGCGTGAAAACACCAAAAGTGCTTGCTCCTCGATGGCCTTCCTGGCTCCCTACCACACTGAGAGCCTCACCACAACACCTCACACCAGAGCCTCGGTGGGAAGAAGAGCCAGTCCAAACCACCCATGTGGAAGGCCCTGGAAGTACTGTTCAGTCAAAACTCCCAGATGAGGACCTGCAGATGAGTCAGTCACCACAGCAGCTGGAGAGCTGAGGCCTACATCACCTTTACCTTGCTTCCATCCTTTTTTGGCGTGAGCCTGCAACATCTGTTCCCYAGGAGGAAGGAAGAAGAACAGGTGGATCCTTCAACCTTTTGCATGAACACGCCTTGTCAAGCTGTTTCTCCGCACCCCAGCCCTGCTAAGGCATCCTGACTGCGAGCACTTTGCAACGGGCTCCACAGCCGCCGGATGGGCCCTCTCAGAAACTGCCCCCACGCGGAGCCGGGCTCGCCGGGACCCGGCTCAGCAGAGCCCTCGGCCCACGTGGCGGCTCAGAAGCAGGTGAGCAGATGGTGGGATCAGCCGAGGGGAACTTGTTTGTTGTCATCGGGGAAGACGGCTCTTCTCCTGGAGATACCCTGTGCTTCCTGTGCTGTTGCAGGGCAGCACGAGAGCCCACAAGGACCGGCTCAGCGACAAGGAGCTGGAGGTGAGCTGAGAACTTGGTAATTACTGGCTGCAAGAGAGAACCAGTGCATCTCAGACCCCAGGGAGCTCTTTTTTCCTTTTTTTTTTCCCTATCAGTTTAGCAACTGTAATAGGTCCCAACCCTTCAGGCTTTTGCCTGAAGCTGCTCCCAAAAGCGGGAAGTCAGGATAGATGCTGGCTTCTGCTGCCTCCCTTCGCAACGGCTCTGAGAGGGGGCAATCCGGGGGGCTAAGAGAGCCGTCATCCACCCGGGAGCCGCTCTCCAGGGCGGCCGCTACTGCAGTACCCCCGAGGCTCTGGGGCAGCCCCCTCCAGCCGCTGCCTGGCAGAGGGGCGCGATCAGTGCACTCAGCCGAACGCATTTGCGGGGCATGAACCATCCCCGCCAAAAGCACATGCCCTAACAAGGAGGACTCTCCCCTGTTTTTCCCTTGCATTCCTCCCCATCTGCTTCCCCATTAAAATAAATAAATCAATGCATTGCTGGCTGAGCCTCAGCCCTGCGCAGCCCACGCTGCTTACAGGCCCCTGCTGCTTCGCCGTGAGGCCTCTCTCGCACCAAAGCCGTTCAGTGCAGCACTGCCTCCCTGTCCCCTGGCCTCAGCCTCAGGACCCAACGGGAGCAAGGTTTGCCTGATGGTTTCGGGAGGCTGAAAAGTACCGAAGCCAATATAGAAAACATTGATTCTGCTAGCTGGTGCAGCCTTTCGCCTCACACCCGTACAGGAGATATTGCCATGCCTGTTCTCTAATTTGTTGGGCTTACACAGCGAGAAATAAAAGCATTTTTACAAAGAGGGGGAGAATCACCAGCCCTGCAATACCCACTGTTGATCCGAGCCCCTGGCATCTATTTGGCAATCACTTAGCGTGTTTCAAAACTCATCCCATACTTAAAGAAATTCTCCCCTTCCTTGAAGGAGAGAGGGAAGTACAAAGCAGAACCAGCCAGTTTGCATCTCTCAGGCCACAYCGAGGGGTCAGCAGTGGATCTGAGTGCAGAAAGGGGTCTGTAAAACTGCACTTGTGAAGCCACCTGTGTGAGAAGTTACGGCACCTCCCTTCCCCCTGCTTACARCGTCTCCAACACGAGGGGCTTTACACTCCAGCGGCACACTCCCAGGGTGCCTCGCACATCTGCTGAACTAAGGTAAAACCGGACACTGCAGAGAGGTGATTTATATCGCCGGAGTAAGGCGCTGCTAGAAAGGTCCCTCCCTGCTGCAGGAGGGACACACGCTCGCTTGTTCTCTTTCTTTCCTTGTGCATCCCACCCTTAAGATCAATGCATGCTTTCAGAGATGAGAACGTCTCTGCTCCTCCTTTCTCAGCCTCCAGAAATCCCAAGGCTTGTGGCTACTGTGCTACCCTGCAAAGACGCCAGGCTGAAGAAAAGCCCAGGCCACCTAGGTAGAGTCCAGGCAGCAGCCCCTAAAGCCTGTTTATCCCAGGACCTCAGTGCTTTGGCAGCACTGTAGGCAGCTTTACCCTTCACAAGTGCTAACCAGCTGCTAGAAGAGCTCCACCAGAGCTAGCCAGCTAGCTTGGCTGCMGAGGAATTAACTCAGCGGAGGAAGGCAAAGGAATAAAAGGCTTTCCTTTCTGTTAGTCAGGCAACAGGTCACACGTACTTGCAGACAGATCCCAAAGCCTGTCTCTACTCTCACGTTTCCTCTCTTCCTTTCTCTGACGCTTTCGTGACATATCTTCTTGTGCACTTTGCTCAGCTTTCTAAGTAACACTCCTCTCTGCTTGTTCTCCTTCCCACTCCTTGTCACTGGAGTCCTGCTGCTGTCATCACACTCCCATCAGACTTCTCTTTTCAACTCTGCGTTTCCACACTGTCTCTCCCAACTGTCACATAAGCTTCTGGTTCAAACATCTGTTCCTCCCCCTTCCTGGGAAGTTACTCCAAAACATTCTGCTTTCTGTCTGAATGGCAGGAAAGATAAATTTGGTTGTACACGTGGCACTACACAACCATCCATACTGCGGAGTGGAAGCCTCCTCTTTTGTGATTTAATCACACCAATTCCCAGGACTACTGGCTTAGTCCCTCCCTAATCTGCCAGAATGATGAGTGAGAAGCATGTTTCCCGCAGCCTACAGCCCAGCTGGTAAGGGCTATCAGCCCCTGCTGTGCAGGAAAGCAAAGGAGAGGGAAAGCTGCTATCACTCACAAAAAAAAGGTCCCCATTACAATTTTCTGTAATGGGGTAAATGGATCCCCCTGTGCAGAATGATTCAATGACAGTATGTGGAGGCCAAGCATTTCACAGTGCCATTTCACTGGCCATTTATATGAGCAACATGACTACCCCAAGCGCAATAGCTAACATCAGCCAACGTTCTCAAAGGGCTTGTGCCGTCGTGTGACGAGGCTAAGGCCAGTGTTTAGTGGGGACATAGGGRTTACCCCAGGTAACAGTATGATGTGCGGGACAGACTTGCCAAGCAACTCATGCTCAGAGGCAGAGCACAGTTCCAGGCCTCCACAGCAAGCCACGGCTGCCCTGACACCCGCATGCCCAGCTCTGCTAGCAGCCACAGAAGGGCCCAGCCTCACTGACACCTTGGGGAGGGAGTGGGAGTGATCACAGTGGAAGAACAACCACTCCCCGGGCCCCATCCTTGTTCTGCCCCCTGCAGTGGCTCGAAGTGAAGCAGCTGTACAGTGGCAGGATGCCTCAGTAGTGTTATTTCTTTCACCATGAGCAAAACTCCAAAATCTAGTCCTGCATGAAACTTCAGGGTAGAAAAYAGCGTTCCAATCCTTGGGTCCTTTCACCTTTCTCAAAAGTATTTGGTATCACTCAGCAGAGGCAAAGACTGGAGCTGCAACAGGTCTCCTACTCCAGGATGAAGTACACTTCATTTTGTGACCCTCTGCTTCAAGGCACAGGGAGAGCTGCAAGCCCACCGTACACATCTACTATCACACCAGCTTGGGCTCCTTCGATACAGCAGGTTCAGCCATTTACCAGGCATGTCATACACAGCTCTGCAGGGCCACTCCATATCTGTGGCAAGCACCTGAACAGCACTGTAGCTGATCACAAACCGTTTGAACTACGCAGGTGGAGTGGTCTGTTCCTCCATCACTGACAGTCCCTCCTTTAATAGAGGAGATCAGTCTTTCACAGCCTTCAAGCACATCCTCAAATCCGGCACCAAAACCTAAAGAAGGTGCTTTTTTGTTTTGTTTTTTGATTTTGTTGTTGTTGCTGGCAATGATGGTAAGTTCTGCCAATAGTTGCAACTATAGTGAAGAAACTGAAATGTAGTTTCTATTCTATTCCTCCTTCAGCTGCTTAAAAGTTTCTCAAACAGATTCCTATTCAGGGTGAAGTGTTCAGTGCTTGGTCTCAGCTCAGAGATGATTTCTTTTATTTCCCCCTGCAGGAACTGTGAGAAAAATACTAAATGCAGTTGATTTGGAGTTTGGGGAGTGTGAGCAATAAGATATTTCCCCCTTGTTCCCTCTGATACCATATGTTCCAATTGGAAATTTTACACTTGCATACTAGTAACTCATAAATGATGGGGATGATAGACTTCAAATGTTCTCATTGAGAGGCAGAAAACAAACCCAGGTTTAACAAAATAATTGGTTCAATAYTGTTAAGATGAGTTTAAAGAATTCTGATCAGGCTTTTCCCTTCCCCAGTGTCCCAGGAGGGATAAGTACACACTTTTTATTTTAATYCATGTGCTATAATTTTACAGATAGCTGACACAAGGTGGTCTTTATTAAGATGCATCTATTTGCTCTGAAATCCAAAGCAGCTCTATGCTTGCAGACAGCCCAAAAATGCAGACCTCATTACTCAAGTAATTTCTGAGCGCTTCTGTCGAAACCATCAGAAGTCTGTAAGCTGAACAGCTCCAATTCAATGCATTTTTTGTGGTGGCTTGTGAACTCCACAGCAGGACTTTATTCCCCTCAATCCCAAACTCACTTAAAACTAAAGGCAAAGAACCCCAATGTTCTTGCAATGATGTATTTTAGAAAACTAGCCTCCCAGAAGCACTTGCATCCTAATCATCTTCACCCACAAGGTCAACTAGGTCACATAGGTTTTTGGTTTGTTTTTTAAACTTCAAAGTCCCCTGTTGAGAGCAGACAGCCCTGCAGATTCCATGCAAACTTTGGATACATGTTCAGATTGCTTCTAGATTCAACGTTTCTCTCATCTGAGGTACTGACCAGGGAAATTTTATAATGACAGGCCAGTGCTTGGAACTGGCAGTTTAGACCTTCTTTGGCAGCTCCAGAGGTACTACCACTAATAGTCCAAATGTTATTAATACATGGGTTATAAAAAATAGCATTGATGTACTTTAAACACAAGTACTTCCTCATCACAAGTGCTTAATCATTATTAAATTTAGGTAGGCACAGACACAATTATATACCTAATCAGTTCCAGGGGCAGGTTTACCAAAGGGATGTAGGGAGACAATATCCCTCCTGCCGCTTCTCTCATTACCACTGCATGGTGCAGATGTCCTCTTGCATGTGGCTGGGAAATTACTGAATGCCTGCTCAGACCATCTTGCTTTCCCCACACCATCGAGGGTCCCGTCTGCAGCCAAAAGAGTCACTACTGACAACTCACATATATTTAACAAGGCAGGCAACAGATCACCACCAAAACAGACTAGCACACCGTGGCATAATAAAACAGCACACAGAATTGATCTGTTTGGGCAAGGAAGTCTCATAATCTGAAACTCACCAAATGTAAGAGCTGGCACATCACTGGGGAAGCAGATGATGGCGCTCTTCCAATCCCACTGACCTAAGTGGCCCAGCAGTCGCCTAGAAGAGATGAAACCCCTTTGGCAAGCAGCTCCCAGCCTGTTCTCTGTCTCCCCAGCATCTAGCACAAASTGGCTTCCCATCTAGAGCTCCTAAGCATTTTGATCACTCAGGTAGTTATGCACCTTAATGATTGTTACTCAAGTCCCACCTGCAAGCAACAAAGTTACCACTTTGGCTATGCTAATAATACCTTGGCTACTAATGCTATGGGATAGCTGTGGGTTTACTTCCCACGCCTCCYGGATACCCTTCATTACACCAGTCTCACAGCATAGTAATGCAATCAAGTGCTCTGGAATTAATCTTGATTTACGGCAGTGGGAGGGAGAGAATAAGCTCTGTGTCTTCACGTTCTGAGCTTCTGGTCCTGCTCTCAGCTTCCTCATACTTTGAAGCTCTTCATTCCAGTCAAGTTGGTAGAATTACTTTGCTTCTGCATCCTTAAGCTTCAGTCATTCTTTTCTGTAACTCCTTGCAGCAATTTCTGGAAAGGTGTTTTTTCCCCCTCCACTCCCCACAATAAATGAGTTTGTCACTTGAAATATACTGCCAATGCGTTACATGTCCCACAGTGTTTGTGGTTATATCAGAAGTGCTTGTTTATAGCACCATAATTCAGCGATATCTTGATTACAGGAGAGATGCTGTTGTAACTCACTGTTGTTACAGAGAATATTATTTTTCTTTACTTTTAATGTAAAGCGTTGATTTTTAGTCAATACACTGAAATAAAAAAGTGCAGTTGTTGCCCTAGTAACCAGCTGCCTTGCAAATGATAAGATGTTAGAAGCACAAGGTGTTAATTGTTCCAAGCGCTGCCGGTGGTCAGGGCTAGAACCGGAGAGATCACGAGAAACATCTGGGAAGATAAAGCCAGCTGGTGTTTGCTTGGAGAGAGCCTAGACAGCAGCTAGTAGCAGAGACAGGCCAAGAGAAGTAACGCTGCCACCGGAGGAGCAAAGCGGACCGAGCCGGGGCGGCGTGTGACAGCACCCCTGCGCGAAGCCCCCGGGAGCCCGACCCGCTTCACCAGGTGCACTCCCAGTYCAGCCCTTCCACCAGATGCAGTGGCTTTTCCTACAGCTACTCACTCCCTCCTCCTGCCCAGGCTGCTCTCCATTTCCCCTTCTGCTCTGTATCTGGGCTTTCGYTGTGCTGCGCTTCAGGAGGCTCCTTCCCAAGCGTTGCTCAGCACGAAGGCCTGTCCTGCAGAAGGTGCCCCTGCACCTCCGCAGGGCGCAGGAGCAGGCCACGGYACAGCACCCTCGCACTCACATACCTGCATTGCAAAACAGCTTGGTCGCCCTGCTGAGCACACAACATCTCCCTCGCTGCTCCTGCCGCCCGCTCATCCCAGCACTGCTGTCGGCAGAGAAGTTGGGGCAATGAACGACCCAGAGGGCAGACTGAACTGCACAAAGCAGCTGTGTTCCCACCCCGGCCTCCTGCAAGACCGGGCCCTTGAACTCTGCACGCTGGGGCTGGAAAGCAGCACCAGAAGGGCTCCTTCTGCGAGGGGCCTCTAAGGAAGACAGGCTGTTTGAGGGCTACTGTCCCCTACCTCTCCTCTCTCTAAAGAGGCAGCAAGCTGGCTAGGCTGCAGCCTCACGCTCTGCAGCATCTGCCATCTCTCCCTTCCCTCCCCYCTTCCCAGCCAGCCCTGCAAACTGGAGAGCAAACACCAATTCTGCTAGATCTGGAGGAAAGTTTTTTATTTCAGCCCTTTTTATCCATTTACCTGCTCTGGATGCCCACTCAACCTGCCAGGATCTGCATTCCCCTAGGAAATAAAGACAAGGGGCATGGAAAAAGCAGCATATTTATAGGCTAAGCCCCTCCCATGGGCAGGGTTATGCTAACCAGGGAACCTATGTCCCAGTGTGATACATGGGTTACATACACTTGATAGGAACATATGGCGAGGAGGGCTCCAGGCCAGCGGCTCGCATTCGGCACGCTGCAGCCTTCCCTGGCACGCGTGGMGAGCAGCAGTTTCAAGACACCGCGCTCAAGGACAGAGGGACAGGGCTAAGTTTCCGCTTTGCCCTAGAGCGGAAAAGGGACGAGACAACAGGGTCCGTGCCTCCCGTGGGCTCCGGTTTCCAGGGATATATTTCAGACGTCTCATTAACTTGGTGGGTTCTTTTTCCCCCCATTATTTTTATTTAGTAACTCTTGCTATTCATAGTTGGTAATAAAGCTATATATCACAGTGAGACACACCACAAAGCCCTATATGCAATTTAATGACACTTCATCACACTGGTGATGAAGATGTGCCCAGCTGCACAATCTTAATATAAAATTAGAGGCTTGTTTTATTTCTCTTGCTCCCTCCTCTACAATTCCTAGTGTTAATGCAGCCATTTCAGTCTCTGAGCACAGTCCAGTGCAGACCTCTGCCACTGACTGGGGGCTGGGATTTTTGCCATGCATCCTTTACACTAAGAAAACACACTTTGAGCAAATAAAGCTGAGAAACTGTGAATTCTTCCATGTGGAGAGCATCTGGGCAGTGCCTCACAGAGCAGAGCTGCATTTAAACGGAGGTCTCTGGGTAAGACTGAAAAATAAAGATGAATGAGTTTGGTTGGGTAATTAGATAATAAAATTGAAGGCTCTGGAGTTTAGCCCAGCAATATAATGCAGTATATGCAGACTGGCCAGCCTGCTCCCTTTCTTACTGCTGGCTGCACAGTCTTAACCGACCAAGGAGATCTGCTCTTTACATGGAGCCCGAAGCGAGCAAAGCACTCAGGAGCCACAGCACCCAAACAGCAYGTAGAAATCAGGAGACACAGGGTCAATCCCACCTTTGGCAGTCTCCCAACAAGCCATTTGGGTTACCTGTGTGCAAGGCAGGGTTGCAGGACTTGATGTGGAGCTGCCTACCCTAGCAATACCACTTGCTCCTTACAGCAGGTGGAAGCAACCTCACTTCAGGGAGCACGTTACCAGAGACTGTGTTCAGCAGGAGCACAAGACAGAGGTGCTTCAGGATCCGCAATCAATGGGAGGTATTTAGGGACCGCTTTGGGGTTCCACAAGGCTGATTTGGGTACAGTGCAAGTCATTCCCTGGGTGGGTGTGCAGCAGGAGAGGTCCAGCCCCTAACCTTTGCCTCAGGCCCTGCCAGTGTAAAGCTGGCTCAGGCTCAGGCAACTGTTTGGACAGAGTCAGAGCTAACCCTCATGCATCCCTCCCCATGCAAATAAATACTAACCTAGCTGTGTACAGGGTGGTTCCTAAGAGCAGGAAGGGCAGCGCACGATCTGAAAGGAAAACTGATGTGGGTTTTGCTTTCTGAGCGACTGTTTTTCTACATTCAATTCTCAAACTGCTGCAGAAAAGCAAAGTAGAGGCCAGTTCCCTTTAACTTGGGAAATCCTTCAAAAATAAAGCAAAACCTCTTGAAAGGCAGACTTTGTCAGCTGCCCTATTTTTAGGATCAACTCCTACAGGTCCTTCCTTGAATGATAGCAGTTTTGCCTGAGCAATGACTAGGGACTGCAGGATTTAGGCTTTTAATAAAGCAATTGTGTAATTAAAAATAAATGGGTCTCTAGTGTCACTACTTTTTAAAAAAAGCTTAGATCAAATAAGACATTTCTTTCTTTTTGGTTTAGTCTGCTTGGATCACGCAGAGCTTTAATGACGCAGTCACAAATGTAGTATTTAAAAGGCCTCTTAGTTGCTGAGAGAAGCCCCAGGAGAGGGCTATTAACCGGCCAAATTAGGCTATTTATTTTTGTGAGTTTTGCAAGTTTGAAAAAGAGAGGCACATTTTCACTTAGGAGAGTGATATTTCAAATAGGTCACAGGAAACTCTGGCAGGCGGGGAGCAAAGCAGAGCGTCAGTAGGAAAACATTAACCAGAGACATTTTGCAAGTGCAAGTCGACATTTGGGTTCCTAACTGCTTCTGAAGTCCATTCAAAAATCTTCCTCTGGATGCAAAATACAGGCAAGACACTGCAGCTCTGTAGAAGCCCTGGTCTAACCCTGAAAACCCGTAAAACAGCAGAGCTGTGCCTGCAGGTGTGGCTGTGAGAACCTGGGGTTGTCAGCAGAGCAGCCAAGCAGAAGAGTGTTTGAAGGGTATGGACTCTTCCTGTTGGCTGAGAGATATCTGGTGCTTACACAGATAGCTGGGCAGTTATGACATTTCACTGCACCCTTCTCTCCCCCAGCTTTGATTTTAGTTCTTCAGAGAGTCAATGAGCTTAATTCTCCTAGCACAAAACCACAGCCCAGAGCAAACCAGGAGTGACTTCACTTAAGAGCATAGAGAAGCAGCACCGTTCTGGGCCTAAATATTTTTTTACAGGCACAAGGTTGTTTTGAAAAGGTTCCTCCTCGCTATCTCAACAGAAATGAGTTTGCCTACTGCCTGTGAGTGTTTGCCTATTTCCTGTTATTTCTTCATTTTCTCAATTGAAAATAAAATAAATTGATGCCTACCCAGGAGTGATTCAAGTAGCGTTACCTCCAAAGGACTGGCCTGTCTCTCACTGACTTCCGCAGCTCCGGATGAAGAGGCTCAGGAGCTGATGGAGTGAATTGCCCGTTGGTGCCGCCCCGCACRGAGCAAGGACTGCGGTTCCCAGAACTGCGGCCGCTCAGTAACACCACCTCTGCATTTACACATGGAGGAAAGGCTTTGCGGGAACACGAGCAAAGTAAGAAAATGAAAGATAGAATAAGAAAATAAAAGCCGTGTTTCTAGAAAGTACTGTCAAGTGGATTCCTCATGATGGATCATAAAATTACCACTAGCTGGGGGTAGAAATACAACAAACTAAAGTAAACATACACCTACTGGAGCAATCTTTGCTTTCCCCTGTGTAAATGTGTTGGTGATGCTAATGTGTTGGTGGTGCCACCAGCCAGGCAGGGTTCTGGGGCCTGGCCCACCTGAGCCTGGGAACATCTCCGATCCTTGTTGTCACCTCAGWGCTTCAGTCAGCGAGTAACAAACCCCTGTCAGAACACCTCTCAGCGACTGTAGCGTGGCTGGCGGTTAGYAACCACGTTCTCCTCCGGCTGGGTACACACGTGCTGTCGCAGCGCTTTGTGTCCGGCATTTCCGCACGATTCCCAGTTTTCACAGCGCAGACAGAACAGTGTTTTACTGCATCAGAACGAGGGAGCTGGCACTGGAGCAAAGGGAGCTGGAAGGGAAATAGGAGAAAATTCACCGAAATTCACCGAAACCCTTGTCAGTAAATACGCAAACATCAAACAGACCTGACCCCAAGCTTCGGTCTTCCAGCAATTGCTCTACTCTGTCCTAACACAAAACAGTCCATCCCACCCCCCTTCCACCGAATAAACCCAATCCAAGCCAGGAGGCATTCCTGGCAGCACGAAGCCTCGAGCCGGACAGCGACCACCACTGTACACTCAGCAAGACCGCAACGGGGTAGCGGGAGCCCTTCAGCTGGCCCCGACGCACCCCTCGCTGCGTCGCAGGCCACGCGTGACGGGGCGGCTGCCAGAGACCCCCCCTTTTGCAGAGGCGAGAAGAGAATTTATAGGGATAGGGGACAAGGACAGACACCGTGCTTGTCCCTTCAGCATGAAAGGAGTTACAAATATTATGTGATACTTGCCTCCACAACCTCAGGACAGCCTCTGCCCTGACTCCCACCCCAAGTTGTCCCTTTGGACTTCACTGAAGCTGTTCAGGCTGCAAGTCACTGCGGCTGGCTCAGTTGTTTGCTATTGCCGTTAAAATGCCCGAGCAAAGGCAGGCCTTTTCAGGAAGATACTGAGACTGGTTCTCCATCTCAGACGAACTTGCTGAAGCTCCAGTTTTGCTCCTCAGCGTATGCCAGTTTTACGGCGCTGTTCTCTAGACGGACCTTGGTTGTGCTTCAGCGTGGTAATTCCTCCAGATCTACCCTGCGCGCGAGCTCAGCCCTGTAATGTTTGTTTAGCAGATAAAACTTTGATGCTGCTGTTGTAGAAATAGTTTGCAATACATTAACAAAACCATAATATTAGTTAAAAGCATTCCTCACGTGCCCTCAAATGTTTGGCATATGAGACGCATTGGAGAATTCATCTCTTCCCCACGGCCTGGCGCAAAGCGACCGCTATCTCAGCGCAGTGCCAGCCCGAAGGAGGGTTCTGGTCGCTGCCCCTGCACAGGTGGAACGGTTACTTTCGTGGTTCGCACAGGCGCTCAGCGGATTTCAGCGGGGCTGGCGGCGATTCCCAGAGCGGCCCTGCAAGGGGCACGGCGCGGCACGGCCCGCCGCACTGGCTGCGCATCGATTTTCCTCGCGTCAGAGAAGCAGGTGCTGCGCGGCGAGCCTGTTGTGCCACGACAACGGCRTAAACTTTTGAACTGCTCTCTTCCGTAACTGCTTTTTCCTTTTTTCCCCCCAAACCCCGGCGGCACGCAGCGAGAGGCGGCTTTGGGTCGCCTGCAGGCGCTTCCTCGCTGCGGCGCGGCTCCGGGGCAGCGGCGCTGGCCGGGCACGCCTCGCGGGCGGCAGAGCCTCCGCCGCGGGCGGCAGAGCCTCCCCGCGCGCCCGGCCGCTCGGCCCGGCGGCACGCCGGCCGCAGGACCACGCGAGCCCCTCGCCGGGCCACCGAGCGCCTCTGCCGCGGCCCCGCGGCGCTGCTCCCCGCCGGCTCTGCCTCTCCCGTCCAAGCACCGAGGAGGAAGCTCAGGGTGCTCTACGGGCGACCCTGTAGCAAAGAAACCTCTCYGGCCTGTTTTCTTTTTGTCTCTGTTTCTCCATTCAGGAAAAAGCTTCTGTCACAACAGCTGCTGATTCATTTTCTGACTTGGTGCCGAGCGTGCCAGACATAACATTCGTTTGCTGCCAAAGTGGTAAAAACAATGACTTACCAGCTCATTTTTCTTCAGCTGATTATGTTCGGGGTGGGGGGGTGAGAGAAAGGAACTTTAATTAAAATTAGTTAAAGAGGAGGATAAATCCACTGTGATGCAAAGAGTAACACTCTGCAAGGCATGAGAGGGGGAGAGCATTTAGCCAGCGAGGCAATACCTGCCACCCAACAAGACTCAACAACGTGGGCCTGCCGTTAACGTGAGGGACCCTGCGGTCCCTTCGCTAATCTCTCCTTTCCCTCTACACTCTCCACCTTTCAGGTGTTAACAGGGTCTCGGACTGCTAATTCCCAAACAAGACTCTTTCCTGGCAGAGAAGCTGCCCAAAGGTGGCTTTGATGAGGGCATACCAGGCTTTGATCCCTTCTGTCCATCTTTACTTACTTCTTTGCTTCCTTCTGTCTTGAATTAAGGAGTCTCACCCTAAATATTTGTTTCCTTCTTAAAACATCCATTAACAACTCGTTTAGTGCATAAAACCTGCCCCTGTATTGGTCTACATTTTGGAGATGCTGATGACTGTAGTGGTCCGACCAAGGTTTAGGGTTAGAGTCAGATAGACATTCAAGACAAAAGGGCCAAATCTGGGCTTGATGAGCAAAGTCTGACCTGTTAGACTCTCCAGTATTTTTCTCACTAGCTGGCAGAGTGCTTTGGACACATGAGAGTGAAGCTGATCCATACTCTATAATCTCAATCATATGCCTTAGGTCATGTTTACAAATAGCTCACCAGGTCACTAACTCTGGTGGCATATGTCCAAGTGAAGCTTAGGTGCCATGAAAACAACTGCACATGTTGGCTGCCTGGAGACTTGTCCCACTGGTGCTCAGCAGCAAACCGATTTCCCAACACACTGGCCTAGCTGCACCCAGCACAGAGCAACAGCACCCTGGCATAGTTCTGCTCACCAAGATCAATGGAGAATCATATTAACTTACACACTTAGCCTCTCTAGTCTTTCTATTAGGAGTTAGCACRTCACGTGGTACAATGAAGTGCTGATCCCTCACCTGAAGGCTTTGGCTCCACTACTGGTCAGACAATAGCCAAATAAAGCAGCTTCCTCCCCCAGGGGATTTATTCRTGTGGTTTTGGCATCAGTTCTTTTTCAGAAAGGAATGGGAGTCAATCCGAGCAAGGAAATTGTACAAAAATCATGGTAACCAGTACTGGCATGAGGACTGGTTTTGGAAGAACCATCTAAAGCCGTTATCAAAATGCTACTATTATCATCAAGCCCARTGATAAAGAGGAGGCCAAATCTTTYAGCACACTGAAGGCCCTTGGGGAGATTCTTAAGGCAGCTAAAGAACGGACGTTCCACAGGTCTCTGGCTAACTATGTGGTGAGATAATAATTCAGATGGAAAGACTTATCAAGGACTATTTATCTAATGCCCCGTAACCAGTACAGACATGCAAAAAGGAAATGCCTTACCTTTATACTTAGGAGGCTATTGCATGCTTTGATTTAGATGCTTGTTTGCTCTCTTTACTTAAGAGGAATAAGAAGAAAGGCCATTTGGGAATGCAAAACCCAACGTCAAGAACTCATTCTTGTTCGCTACAGAAAATGAAATAGACACTAGAGAATCTTTTAAGCTGGAAGGAAGAATTTTCAAGAGTACCCAATAAGGCACCTACTTACCACTGACAAGCTATTGAAAATGGCTGTCCAGCTCCTTGGAGTATTTTTGGAAATACATCTCATTATGTCAACTTCCATTCAGAAGCTGAAGGGAATATTTTAGCTGTCATCCACTCACAGAACCGGGAAGATTTAAGAGAGATCACTGAGGCTCTCTGTTCCTCTCTGCTACACAACAGCCTCTTGCTTGACTTGATCTACCCACATCATTTCATGAGGGCCTGTACACACTGCCTCTTGTCTGACATTTCTAAATCACTTTGCTATAGCAAAACGCTAGCATTTTAAGAAAGTCTCCAACTCAGACAACTGTATTATGAGAACACCCACCAAGAAAGGTTTCTCCCTCCCATTACCTTTTGCTGATTCAGATCCTATAGAATGTAATGCTGCACTGCAGAGCAACGCTCAAGCTGCGAACCAACACATCGGACTGTCCAGGGACACCCTGCTCTCATTGGCCCTCAAWGGACCTGTAGTTTCTCAGCACCTGTGGAAATTAAGTCTAGAAGCTAGCACATTAAATTGTACTGCTATATAAGGACCTTCATTCCCAGGCTTTTATCTGCAGGAATAATACTGCCATTCTATACACTAGACCTGCTTGTGTAATACTATGGTTCATTAGAAGTTTTTATGTTAATACCAAATCAGAAATAATACACATGTGATTCATAATAATCCAGCTGAATGGCTGCACTGAACGTATTGCAAGACATTCTGGTTAGGAAAGAAACTCATTAAAGAAATAGTGACTACTATTATCCCACTGCATATATTGTTCTACTGGAAAGTTTCCTGGAGTAGTTTCTTTAATTAGCAATTTGATATTTTGAAGTAGTGAGATAGATCTCCACCACACACAATTTGTAGAGCAGACTTGGCTGGCAATACAGAAGAAAACAAGCAATCTTCTCAGAGTTTGCATCTCCAGGGCATATCTTGTCATTTTCTAGCTATTCAGCTGCTGTATATATGTGTATAACATGGTGACGCTGTTCTTGTGGGATTTTCTTCTTTAAAAGTTACATAAACAGTTTTTTTTTCTCTACCGGAATAGCATATACTATCATTTTTTTTGAGAAAATCCACATTAAAATATTTGCATAACTTTGAGCTATTTCAAATCCAAGGTGTTTGACCCCAGCTGTATTCTAGTGAATGAATCATTTTTGTAGGAGCCCATTGCACAGAACGTATGGTATTTTATCTTTGCTGGTTTTCTGCCAAATACAGTCTGTAACAATTTTTCCCCTTTGCCACATTTCCTGCTTGATATCCTTTAAAAAATACCAGCTCTAAGTGTGAGAAAGCAAAACAGACTCTGGGCCTGCTCTGGCTGAGAGCCCTTTGATGCATACTCCTGTGCTGGCACTAAGGCTTCATTGCTTTTGGAGAACATCCGCCCCAGATCTAGGATCTCCTTGTGCTCAACACTTTGAATTAACGTTGATTTACACTTCACTTGTATCTGCAGAGAACTGCAAAAGCCGAGGAATGAGTAAAGAAACAAGGATCCTTTTTTTCTACAAAAGAGGAGCTCCCCCAAAGCAAGGCTACAAGCTTCCACTACCTCAAACATCCCCAGCTCCGAACCTGCAGGAAATACCTCAAAGAATGGAGGGTACTTCTGGCATAACTCTGCTGCACTAGGACTTTCCTCCAGGTGCAACTTCAGAGGGTATTTTGGCAAGACATGTTTCCACCCACGAGGCCGGGGAGCGAGATTATTTCATTAAGTCATTGCATGGCCAAAGTCTTCAGCCACTATTACACTTGGTTTGACTGGAAACGGTTTAAACAAGAGGTCAAACATTGTCAACACTGATCTCCCGGGGGAGAAGAGATAAGGTGGAACACAGAGATTTCCACGCTGCCACACGAGTAGATAAGGTCTGAACGAGCAGCCTCGTCCATAAGCTGCTTCTCTAAGCTTTTTTTTTTTTTTTTTTTTTTAAATATAGCTCACATTGGAAATCCTCATACCTCTCCACGCTGAATCACATAATTACGGTTTCCACAAGAAATTCAGAGCAGGATCTCCTCCCACAAAATTTCCTCTCACCTGCACTCTTTTCATCACCAAAAACGACTGTTTGTCAGCAGTACCTCTACTGCTGAGAGAATTCACACACAACTCAATTTAGCAGCCAGTGCAAGCAAAAAAATTCCCCCRTGTGCACGCTTTAAAATGCCCTCCTGCGAGTGCATGTGACATGAAGAGCTCCATCAGGAACTGTTCATTCGGGACATACTTCCAGCCTTGGTGTGCTCTCTCTGTTAAGCAAGGAAATGCTTTTAAAAGAGACAACCTGCTTCATCAGAAAGTTACCTACRGGAGGAAAGGCTTGCTTAGATGGTGGTATTACCAGCGGGATGCAACCCCACTAATCTCTGCTGTCCCAGCTTCCTCCTGCCTGAGCTGTTCTCTGCCACTGGAGGCTCCCTCCTCACTGCAGCCTTCCTCCCACCTGCAACAGAAACGCAGCAGCCCAGCTCAACCTGACCCTGGGTGAACAGTGAACACAGGCAATGCACAGCTCTGAAGCCACCGATTAAACAGTCTTGCAAAAAGCAGGTCGTTTCTGACGCAAAATGCTTGCTCCCATCAAATCAGTAAGCTGGGGCTTATAAACAGCCCCCAGAGAAGCCTGTACCTGAGAGTGACTCAAGAATTTGCATTGACACGTGCCTATGTTATGGGCAGAGCTGAAAACACCACTATAATTACAGTTGACTATCGTATAACCCTGGGTTTGGTTGCTCATAACTTCTTCTATAATTAATTGTTTGGGCTGAAAGTTTCTCCAGCTGGGTTTGGCYTCAGGCTAAACATGTTCATTTCAGCTCAAAAGGCTCAAGTCTTTCCCAGGAATATGCTTAAGAAAAAAGAATCTCCCTTGCCCCTGTTAGAAGGATCCTTCCTGTCACTTATCAAGATGCTCTCACATCTCCACACTTTTTAAGACAGTACCTTGACACACTGGGAGGACCCCACCTCTGTCAGATAAACATCCTTCCACATTCTCAAGGGGAAAATACTACCTGAACTTGTCTATTTTAATCTTCGGACTCTCTCTCTCTCTCTCTTTTTTTTTTTTTTTTTTTTTTTTACATACATGTCTGCTGGTGACACATAGGCAGCAGAAACCAAAAGGTAAAGCCACTTTGTAAAGTAAAAGTACCTTTTGTAAGGTAAAGCCAAGCTCTGAGCCTGCAGTGCCAGGCACTCTGCTGGGACAACTCGTGTCACCTGTGAGTGTCCACGGATGCTCCTATGGCTTCAGGGTTTGGTAGGACTTTCGCTGTAAATGCTCCCTCCAGGAGCTGGGCCTCCGTACCACCCAGCCAGAGGAGAACGAGAAGTGATTGAAGCTGAGCTCTCAGCACATCTCTCTCTCGAATAAAGCAAGAGAGAAAGCTGGCTGAACTTTCATGTAAGGAGGGCAAGGCATGGAGGAGACTGGGGCAGCGAGATGGTAATAGCAACACTCTGGCAGAGAGAATATAAAGAGAAAGAAAAGTCTCTTCATTAAGGCACATGAATCCTGCACTTTATCTGTCCCTTCCTGGCATTCTCTATGATGTATGGGCCACTTAGCCCAAGACTTTCACTAATGCACATTCCCTTCTTCTGAACATCCCCCCTCGTATGCAAGAGTCTCATGTGAGCAGCTGCTAAGTACCGAAGTCACTGACAGCTGAGCTTTGAACTGCGGCATCGAACGTCCTGCTGCGGACCYGGGGAAGACCAGTGGGGCCTTGCTCCCCCCGGGGAAAGCGAGGATACAGACACACCATCTCAGGGGCCACGGGGGAAGCAGCCACAGGAAAAGCCTGTGATCAAATTCTGCCTCCAGAGCGAGGTTTGAATTGCAGGCTGTGAGGCTGACCCTGGGCAGGCACAGAACAATAACGACACGGCAAAATATTCAAGAGCTGTTCAGTAAATAGCTGCTGTCTATTCTGGCTCCTCAATGAGGCCAAGGTGGAGAAAATGAGTATATGATTGCACACTACAAAGAGCACAGCACAACACACAGGGTCTGAATGGATGAGCAATCTTAACCTAACATTTCCTTTTTTATTGGAGTATTTGACCTTGCAACCTTATGGCAGACTAAAGATTTTGGTTACAGCGTTTTGGAGTGGGTAGCCGGGTACCCACCAAGTGACTTGGAGTCACGCACAAACCTGTGTGTCACTACATAGCAGAATGAACTCCAGAAGCAGGGAATGGAAGTCCCGACAAACTTGAAGGGAAAGCCACAAGCTACTTTATTTTAATAAATACCAATCCAATAGTCCAGAGTTGTAATTAAGAAACAAGAAGGCTCAGCCCTCAACTGCCTAGGAATTAATTTGGAAAGCAAAATGGGCCCACTCTAATGCAGAGATTAAAACACTTCGAAACAGTTCTTACGACTCTGTGAACATGAGTCAGTGCAAGTGAAAGCAGTGCACAGATGGGCCAGCACAGAAGCAACAGAAGTGCCGTGATATTTACAAGGGGAAAAAAACCCTTCCCTTCCAAGTGTAAATATACCAGAGAAATCATCCGCTTGCAGTACCAGCCAGGGCTTTGATGCAGCAAACACTCCCACCAGGGACAGCGCTGGCTCCCCTGGGAGAAGTAGGCATGGTAGACGTTGCATCTGGAAGGCAGTAGGCTCACAGCACCGAGCTTTCCTTAGGAGTCACAACACACAAAAACATGCCAGATGAGACGTACCATTTTATAGTCTTTCTGCAGCCAGGAGCAAGGGGCCGAGCACTGTCCCAGGCCGCACGGAGATGCGAGGAAGGGAAGTGCTGTAGCGAACGCTGGTTCAGACACCTGGCAACAGCAACGCGGGAGTCCAGCGAGCCAGGGCTCAACGCGCACGGGCCACGTGTCCTGTTCAGCACAGACCACATCTCCTTGTGCCACCAGCAATGCAACAGCTGGAAGATACATGAACGAAAGCCCGTGTCACTCGGCAGGCAGGTTATCAGGTGGCACTCCGGAGTCCACCATGCTCTCAGAGCAGCGATAACGCGTGGGTGCTTTCTGCAGCCTCTCCCACATCGCCCCATCAGTGCAGGCTGGCCAGCTCATGGAGCTGCCACAAGGCCAAATTACGTTTCTTCCCACCCGTCATCCCCTCACCTGCAGAACAGCAGTAACAATATTTACACTTCCTCAGTTGGCTCAAGACTGGGGAGTGAAAACCTAATTATCATCAGTGTTATTCCCGAAGGAACACCTCACAGCCCGGCCATGGTAGAAACATTAACCGAGTCCAAGGAACAGGCTACGTTCCCACAGCGGAGCTGCAGGAGATAGCAACACACTTCACCCCAAYGATAAAAAAGCCTGACAGCTTTGAACGGGGTAGAAACAGCTTCCCAGTCACCGAGGAACTTGCCTACGCTGAATTCTRTGAGAATTTCATAATTGATTTCCAAGCTGTCCAACCAAGCTCCTTCCTATTTATCTTCTGTGCAATGCAACATGGACTCTGCWGCACTACACACACTCGCAGTCTATACGAAGGCCAGTTTTTAAACAATAAAATCAACTTTCAGAACCTCTTGCCTCCCCTGGGTCCTTCTGACAACTTTCGTGGGTTCACGCTAGTGTCTCACTCTCTAAGAYGTCTTTTTCTTTTTTTCCTCCTGGTGTTGTGCGAAAGACTGGAGCCCAGCAGGAGAAATTAATTAACTGAGCAGACAGCAATTCTGCCATCAAATGAACAAAACGAAAGAGTAACAGACACTTACACTTATAGTCACCCCTAAGTGTTTCACTTGACAACAGTCGGGAAAACATAGTCCAGACTGTTGTTTTAATGTTGATAATATTCCAAAATCTGCAGCGCTAACTGATTTCTCAGTGGAAATAAAACCTTTGACCATCTTTCCTGCCTGGCTGGGCGTGCTCATCTCACGTGCGCGTGCAGTATTAATGCACACACACTGCTCTTCTGCAGCCCAGCACTCGGYGTAACAAGTCTGTTGAATTCCCCTTAAAAGTCACTAAGACGTTAAAAAACACRGGGGAGGCGGGATAAAAGCACTACAGTCACAGCAACAGTAGCGGGGAAAGGGGAAAAAAAGAGTTAAAATTAAAACCGGAAAAAATTCAAAGCGTTACGAGCGTAAAACAGAATCACTTCAAGCATATGTCAAAATAGTGTCATCTCTTTTTCCGTTCATTAAATGAGCACTTGAACACCCACCAGCTCCTCGTTTCCCCAGCCCTGGAGCTTTGCGGCGCCTGGGGATGCGCCCCGCAGAGCCGCCCCGCCGGGACGGCCGGGCTCAGGGCACCCGGGTGAGCCCCCGGCCGCGGACTCGTGTCGCGGCTGGGGGTCCGGTCACCGACGCCACCCGGCAGCACCGCAGCCGGCCCGCACTSGAACAGACGACGCGGGAAAACGGCCTGAATTTTACGATTTCCTTATTTTTAAGTCCCATATAATAGCATTATTATATGCTCCCAGGGTTTGATGAAGAAGGTTACTCCTGCAGAACCACGCTAAAAGCACTGGCTCCCCGCGTTACTAACGGGGTTCGGGTCGGGAGCCCGCGGTGAGCTCGGACGCCCCAACCGGGATCAGCCTGGGGCTGCCCGAGCGGCYGCCGCTCGCTGTTCGAACCCCGCCACCCTTCCGCGAGAGTCAAAGACACGGTACCAGACACACGCTCACTTTTCCACAGGGTTTTGAGCCCGTTACAAGATTTAATATAAAATCACCACYCAGGCACAGATTTTACAACGGATTTTAAAAAAGTGATTTAAGAAGAATCCCAAACTCTTTTGGATTATATAAGCATTAGTTTTCCTCTTTTTTATGTAATTTCTATTACATTTCATGGAACTTTGCCGTTACATGTAGAGCGATTGGTAAACAAGCAGAACCTCGTTTACAGAGGAGGGATAACATCGTGCAAGAGTTCATACTAGACTGAGACCACGGTAACTTGCTAGGATTGTATTTAGATGAAAGAGTCTGGGTTTTTTAGTGGTTTTGGCCTCAAAGCTCTTCCCAAGGGACATGTACAATTTAGCTGCGTTAAAAGTCTCCATTAGATTCAGGAGCGGGGAAGATGCAACCATCTCTTCCTGCTAAGGGCCAGTGCCCGGGTTTCGGCAACAAAAGCCCTTTGCCCCCAGCAGCACCGAYCCCGAGCCGAACCCGCTCGCCGCGGGCACGGATCACGCCTGTCCCGCGCGAGGCAGAACACAAGCCGTGGCTGCCTGACGCGAGCAACTCCTCAAACTGCCACGCTTCTCAGCCTGAATAAGGCCTCATTATGCACCGTTTTATTGCTGCAAGTAACACTGCACAACCTCAGCAGCAACAAAGATTTTGGTGAAAGCAAGTTATTTTTTTGTTTCAGGCACGCTTTTTTTTTCCTTTTTCCTTCCCTCCTCCTTAAACATAATTCTCCCTGTTACTAACTAYGAGCATTCCTCTCCATCCAGTCCTCAGGCAGCCAAAAAACACATTAGGTCTTTTTGAAAAACTAAGTTGTGTGCAGCAAAGTTATTAACTGCCGGGAGAGGCAGGAAGGTGCTTTTACGGCTGTGGCTTGATGCAGYGAAAGTCACCTTACGCTCCTTAGCCCCTTTCGGTTCTGCAGACTTCTGGAGTAGTCTGTGAGAAAACAGAAACCTCGGCCAAAGTAGTTACACTGCTTCTTTAGACGTGTTTTCTTTGGGTTCAGACCTCAGCCTCTCAGCCAGCGATTTCTGTCCCTAGTGGAAAATAAAATAATAAAAAAAAAACCCACGTTTTTCTGCTTTTCAGGAATCTGGAGAACAAACATGAGTTTCTAACGCATTTGCAGAGGACGCGAGTTCACCCCTATGCCCCAGTGCCCTTCCTTTCGGGACCGCCGCGATTTTGAGAAGGCGAGGTCCCGGGGCGCCCCGTCCGCCCGCGCAGCCGGCGCGCTCCCGGCGCCCGCGGGAGCCTCCCGCAGCCTGCTCCCGCCGCGCCGCGGCTCCCGGAAACCGCTCGCGTAGGCACCTTGGACGGCGCCCGCGACTCCGGTTTCCAACAGGTGCACCTAAGACCCGTCTGAAGCGCTTGGCTAACGTCCCGGAGCAGACACGGCCAGAATTAATTTTCGCTGCTTAATTTATGATTCCGCGTTTTCATTCTAAAACTGCATGCTGATGCTCGGCGACCAGCAGGTGCACTTAATCAGAGCACAAACCCAGGCCCGCCAGCCCGGTCCCCGCTCAGCCCCGCTCCCCCCGGCGCGGCCGCGCCGGGGCTTCGTCCCTCCTCCCCCCCGAAACGGCACGGACGGCTGACGAAGAGCCCGGCGCTCACCTTGACCCAGACTCAAAGCTTCATCAGAGTTTCTCAGCAGGAACAGCCAGGCTTGAAATGAGAGGCAGCGCTTGGCAGGTGCTCCCAGGAGACCGGCCAAAAATAAACGGGCTCTCCAGTTAATTTCCACCCACGTACTACTAACATTTCTCCTTTAAGAGCGCAGCTAAGGCGTCTGATTTATGCAAGGTGAGGAGGGTCCTGATTTATTTGCAGAAGCAGCACCAGCCTGAGCATGCAGCGGCAAATATCCCACTAATTTTATGCAGCCTCTTGCCGTGCCCGGGCTCCCCATACAGCCCCGGGATCTTTTAGGGCGCGATTCAGAGCACTGAAATTAGGAACCCGCCTCTCGCCATTGATTACAGCGGGAGTCTAGACATGTAATTTAGGAGAGAAATCACATACTTAAAATTGGACGGTGCCCCTCAGCCCGTCACTCCCGAAACGGACGGAAGGGAGGCGGCGAGCGGGCGCCGCGCCGGGGCGAGCCCGGCCCCACGGCCGCGTCCTCCGCCAGCCGAGCCCCGCAGGGACCCTCTCCCGGGCCAGCGCGGTCTCGCGGCTCTGGCGGCACGGGGACCGTCGCCGGCAGCTTACCCCAGCGGTGACGGCGAGGCGAGGAGCACCTGTGGGCCGGTGCGCGCTGCAGACCAAGGGCTATTTGTAGCCTTGCCCTCTCCTAGCACTTTTTTTTTTTCTTCTTCTTCTTTTTTTTTTTAAAGGAACCACTTGACTCCAAGCATCAAGACTTTAAAAGACAGAGTATTTAGAAAATCTGACCAGATGCACTCCGGCTTCATAAGGGAATTAAAAAGACCCTCAAATTAGCCAATTTCTATTAAAAAGATACTGTGGTATTTGGAAACAGGGCTGTAAAGCAACAGCATCTCGGGCTGGAGGTGGACGCCGATGGAATGTGATCTGGCCTCTGAAATCACTCATTTCAAACTGGGCCTAGTATTTTCATTTTCCATTACAGATAACTGTGTAGCAAGGCTATGCATTGCTACATGACAGCTCATTCTGCTTTTAAAGCAGCAGCACTTCAGTAGCAGGTAAATTGATGCTTCTTACATATCCATCACTTATCAAGGATAATTGATTAGCGCCTGCAAGGAGCTCTGAGATCTAACGGATTAAATGTTCTGGGACTGCTAAATTATTTGAATAGATCTAGGAAGAAAAGGATTCTAAATCAGGCTTTTGTTGGACCCAACACTATCTTCCTTGATCAGCGTTTCTCCTTCCCTTTAGGCACCTTCTCCCCCCAGAGAGGCAAAAGCTCACCAGGCACCAGGAGCGGATTTTCGACRGCAGCGAGAGGAGTTAGGCGTAATACCTGTTAAAACACAACGGGTAGCAGGCATATTTTTCTACGGAAAGTTTCCCTCCAAACCCAGCGCCGTTCCTTCGGCTGCTTGTATCTACCGCAGCCCCTCCGCAGAGGGCTGTAGCCCCCGCTCCGTGGAGGGCTGAGCCGAGCCGAGCCGAGCCGAGCCGAGCCGAGCCTGCAGACCGCGCCGGGCGCCCCAGCGGCGCTGCAGCACGGCGCTTCCCGGCTCCCCGCGGCTGCCACCCCGGGGAGCACCCGGGCTCAGCTGCCGCCTGAGGCTTGGCCCCGGCTCAGACCAGGCCGGGTGGCGGTCGGGCGGTGCTGCATTACCTGCCGCTCCTGCCAATTAAACGCTAAACTCATGCACTTTGTCGTAATTGTGCATGGGCTCCCCGGGAGCAGCGGTGCCGAGCCCGGGCTCGTCCGGAAGGCGCCCAGTCCGCCGTGTCACGGGTTGCATCAGCTGCTGCGGGCGCTCGCACGCCTCCAGGCTTCCTACAGCAGCTCCAACCCTAATAATAGCCCTTCACCCTCCTCCTCCCCCAGCAGTCACCAGCGGCTTGGAGAGCTATTGAAATGCAAATAAAACAGCTCGTGGAGAGGTTGTTGGGGAAGCAGCCTGGGATGGGAGAAAATGTAGCCCCGCGATCCTGCGATTTGCTTTGTATGAACTGGAGGAGAGGCAGCGCCGCGAACGCGCAGATGGCCTCACGCGGCAGCTGAGCCGCCCGCTCCGCGCAGCAGCTCCTCGGCGCTCCGGGATCCTCGCTGCTCCCGTTAGCGGCGGAGGGAAGAGCTGCAGCGGCGCGGGCCTCCCGGAGGCCCTTCGGCACGGCTTTCCGAGGCCCTCCCCGCAGGAAGGCTTGCGCCAGGCGAGGCGCTGCGAGCCGCCCAGCCCGCGGTCTCCTGCTTGGCCGCAGCGAAACTCAGCGGCAGAGCGCCCACCCCCTGATCCCCCCACACCCGCCAGCCCTGACRCTTTTAAAGAGGACCGCGACTCCGACAACGCGGGCGGTGAGCAGGTCCCGGCCTCCGCTCCGCCGGCGGCTGCAGCCGGATGGTGCTCCCGGCTTCCCTTCCCTGCTAAGACTTCAGGAATTCCTCCTAAATACAGCCTGCATCTTCATACTCCTTTCTCTAGTGAAACTACCTGTATCAGCAAAGGAGATACTGGCCATATTATTAGCAACTTCTGCCTCTCCTTCCCTGTTCAATGGAGGTGCAGAGGAGAGGGTCCAGCGCCTGGCACATGGGGCAGAGAAGGGACAACACACGTGGCTTAGGGTGGAGGATCTAACGCAGCCTACGTGTGCTTGAAGCACAGTGGCCAAGACGGCAGAGCCAAACTCATCTTGGGAGTCACAGGCAACACAACCAGGCGTGATCGCCAAAGAAACGGTGCAGGAGGGCCGGCTGCACACCGGCAAATCTCCTTCTCGAGGAGGTGGTGCTGCACTGCAGCAGGTCCCTGGCGAGGGGGCAGAGCCCCGTCTGCGGAGGCGTTTCAGCTCTCCACCGGGCAAAGCCACGGCTGCTGTGACCTGGTGGCAGCGGGCCCTGCTCTGAGGGGCGTTTGGTCTGGAAACCTCCGGAGGTTGCTTCCAGCCAACATTTCTATGGCGCTTCCATGTCTGTACCCAAAACCTCGCACAGAAGGGTTAAGTCCCGGCCCGGACGCCTCGCTGCAGAGCCCCTTCCTGGAGGCCCTGGGCGCTCTGGGGTTGCTCCCGGAGGCCCCGCAGGCCCGCTCCAGCCCGGGGGCTGCGCCCAGGCGCCCGCCCGAGAGGGGCTCTGCCGGGAGGCTTCGCGCCCCTCTCCGGACCCTGCCCTCGCGTTTGGCGGGGCCGCTTCTGCGGAGCACCTCTGAGAGCCTCCGGCAGCGGGGGCAGCCGCAAGGCCTCGGTGAGCGGCGCCCCGCGGCGGGCCCCGCGGCCGGCAGCCCGCAGCATGAGTAAGC
>NW_028186756.1:5313604-5316197 GCF_003343005.1 Rhea americana
GGGGGGGGCCACCGCAGTCCGGGCGGGCGGCACCTCGGGGGGTCCGCGGGAGGAGGGGCCGCGGGATGCACCCCCCCGGGGGTCCGCGGGAGGAGGTCGGGGGCAATGCACCCCCTAGAGGGTCCGCGGGAGGAGATCGGGGGGTTGCACCCCCCGGGGGTCCGCAGGAGGAGATCGGGGGGAATGCAACCCCCAAAAGGCTCCCCAGGAGGAGATCGGGGGCAATGCACCCCCCTGGGGAGTCCGCAGGAGGCGATCGGGGGGTTTCACCCCCCCAGGGGGTCCACGGGAGGAGATCGGGGGGTTGCAGCCCCCGAAGGGCTCCCAGGGGGAGGCCCTGAGCGGACACATCTCCCCGCTGGGCTCCCCGGGAGGGACTACCCTGCAGGGAGGATGCCGCTGCCGGGGGCTCCCCTGCCGGGGGATGCACCCAGCAGGATGCACCCCCAAAAGCGGTCTCCCTGGCCAGGGCACCCCCCCACCCGCGAGGATGCACCCCGAGACGTCCCACCGGGGGGACGCGCTCCTGCGGGGCGCGGGAGCCCGCGGCAGCCGGCCGCTTGCCAGGGCTCGGCCTGCCTGCAGCCTTGCCGAGAGGGTGTAGCGTGTCCGAGGGCAGCAAGCGCCTCCCCGCGAGAACACGCCGCGGCGATGTCCCGGGGAAGTGGGCGATGCTGGGGGGCAAGGCCGCACAGCAGCGTGTGTCTGAAATAACGCAGAACGGCGGGAGTAGGAGCGGTGTCGGCACAGGAGTTTGGTTTCGGGTTTGTCGCTTGCTTACCGGGCCGTCGGATTAGTGGATTCGCTCAGTGCAACCCAGATTTCTAGGGCCGCTGGTTTTTGTCGTGCTCCCTTTTAGCCTGGCTGCCAGCTCTGCAAATCAGAATTGCCTAACCCAGAAATCTGTCCCAGATGCACAGTAACTGACAGGATGGAGAAAAGCAGGCCTTTTGCCTCTTTTTTTTTTTTTTTTTGATATAAAATCAGTGCAAAGCTTATTACAACAGCTCTTGCATTTGTCCTTTTTTTTAAGGAAAAAATGTACTCTTAAAAATCTATTTCCTTTTTTTAAGGGGAAAAAAAAAGATATTCTTAAAGGCTGTACAGACAGAATGGGTGGCAATTATGTAAAAAGCCATGGAAAAATTTGCTAAACAAATCTGTATTGTTAGGTAGGAGGCACCCATCGAGCACAGATACGACTGAGAATTTTAGCATCAACGTGCAGACTAAACTGGGCTAAAAGGAGCTTTTGTGGTTGGAAGAGAGGAGGCTTACCATGAATCAGCCTGCAATTAATCTCAGTTTGCACTGGGTTTCCTTTCCTGCTTGTACCTCGGGAAGAGTAGTAATATGATAGAAAGTAGAAATTGATGGACRTTAATTTTTACAGGCTGAGCTAAGAGATTGGGCGGAAAGTCCCGGGTGCAGGTTAAAATGAAGGAAATACTGCTCAGTCAGCAGCCGAGCTGTTTGCTTTCTGTGCTGTTTTTGGCGCGGACGAGGGGAAGTGCTGTTCTGTTTCGTTATTTGAATGCGGGATTGCCGTGGCCGGGTTTTAAACGTTCTTGGCTGTATTTGCATCAAAAGCAGTGTTACCGAAGCGGTGGTAGATCCTTCCTGCGGGCGCCCTGGGCAGAGCGGCGGCCCCGGCCGCAGGGACCGCAGCTTCTGGCGCAGACCGACTTGTGACCGGCTGTGGTCTTCTACACCGTCACAGCCGTTCAGACACGGTGAACGAGGCCCCGAAGGAGATTAGCTTTAAAAACAGACATTTTCAAGTAATAAAAACCAAATGCCTGTATTCCTCCGGCTTTTTCCTTCTTGCTCTCAAATATCTCCTCCGGCGCTTGCTGATGGTGGGTCGCCGGAAAGCCCTGCAGTCCGTCACAGGCTCAGAAGTTCACCAAAAGCAAAGGAGGGCAAACTAGACTACAGAATCCAAGGTCGCGRGTTCGATCCCCGTACAGGCCACTCGTTTGAGGGCTGGACTGGATGATCTCCAGAGGTCCCTTCCAACCTCACCGACTCTGTGGAAATCCGTGGTTAGCGTGATCAGCCATGAACACGTGAATAGTACGGATCCGAGCTGTGGCTGCCCAGCGAAACAGAAACAACSCCCCCATGTCTTAACTGGAAAAATATGGCAGGTTTGGGGTTCTCTTAGGTCAAATCGCACGCGTTTGCCGTCACGTGGGACTGTGCACTTACGCGCCAGGTCGGGTATCCGAACATCCGTGCGCGGCGACCCGGGGCAGGTTCAAAACGCGAGAGAGCCCGGGCCGCCCCGCTCCGCGGTGGGCTGGGCCGCGGCTCGTCCTCGGGCTTCTCCGAGAGAAACCCGAGGGAAAACCTCCGCGCCTGCAAGCCAGCAACGAAAACACCTCCAGAGCTGCGGCGTCCGCAGTGACGCGCGCCCCCCCGTGCCGTCACCCGCTAGCCGGGCGGATGACGTCTCGCAGCCCACCTGCGTGCCTGCCGCGTCCCCCGGCAATTACAGTAATTCCTGCAACGTGGAGGTAGTGTTGGACGGCCCGGCTGCGGTGGGTGCTGTTGCACAGACGGCCGCAGTCAGTGCGGCAGCTCCTCGCCG
>NW_028186756.1:5316796-5334464 GCF_003343005.1 Rhea americana
GGGGACCTGCCCGCATCGCCCCCCTCGCTGGGACCTGCCCGCATCGCCCCCCACGCGGGGACCTGCCCGCATCGCCCCCCAAATGGGGACCTGCCCGCATCGCCCCCCACGCGGGGACCTGCCCGCATCGCCCCCCAAATGGGGACCTGCCCGCATCGCCCCCCACGCCCGCGCCGGCAGAGCGGCGGGGCTGTTCGCCGTGGAAGGAAAAGCCTTCGCTGGGCGTTGCTGTCAAGACAGAGCTGGCAAGCAGCGCTGCTGAAAACATTCGCGCTTTATAACACATTATTAGGTTATTAGATTTATAATTACTAGGTATCGCTAGCTAGTCAAAGTAACACATTTAAAGATTAATTTTTACGTTGAGAGTGATGGCGTGGGAGAAGCTATATCGGGTTTCTTACATATTATCTCTGAAAAAAATGTGCATTAATTAAATGTGCCATGCCTGGATATTTATGTACYGAACTTTGGAAAGAATTAATTTCCATACTTAGCATGCTATTTCGGAACTTTCTCTTTCCCTTAGCCCGGTGACCCTTAGGCTTGGAAATGGCTGTTTAACTGTTGGGGGGGGGTGTTGGTACAAAAACGTAGGTTTTTTTCCTGCATCTGTTGCAACCGTTTCAGCCCTTAAWGCGTATAAACCAGAACAGTCTATTGATCTCCAGTGTAGACTAGAATAAGCCTGTAGGACTGCTCATCTTAAAAGCAAATTTGTTTCTCTTTAGAAAAATACCTCCTGAAGGTTTATGGCATTAACTTTACGGCTGACTAAAGGAAAAACTGGGTTTTATGAGGCTCTGCTTCTGAAGCCACTTTAATAACAAAACATATGTTTAATAAACTATGTAACAGTGATGGCAAAGAGAAAACCTTTGCAATAATTCTTGTGTAACCTGATTGACTGATACAATTCACAACCGGTGAAAGAACTTGAACGGAATGAAATCAGAGAWGATGAACGTTGCATATCAAAAAGCAAAACATGAAAGGACTTCTTTTTTTTTTTGAAGAGATAACTTCAAAGCCGGGGCTCCAGATGCTGGATTTACTAGCTGTGATTCGGGATGCAAGCGCAGGAGCGCGTTTGCKGAGCGAGCGAACGCCTGAGAAGGAGGCGGAGGGGAGGCCCCGCTGCCGAGCGGAGGCAGAGCCTGCGCACGGCTTTCCCCGGAGCTGCCTAGGGCTCGGTTTGGCCCAGCAGCGCCGCGAGTTACGGCGCTCCGCTGACGGCCCCGCCACCGCGCCCCCGCCACCGAGGGCCTTCTCCGGGCGGTGCCGGGCGCCGGCCGCCCCGTCGGCGACCAGCTGCACGTCCGTCTGCACYGGGAAGTCACCGCAGAGCACGAGCGCGGGGAGAAACCCAACAACCAGTCCGTCAGCGGCTGGCTCTGTACGAGCGGGCGCTGCCTCCCTCCACGAGCGAGGTCAGGCTTGGTGGCGGACTGCTCTTTGCACTCGGTTTGTGTGTTTTTAGACTATTTCACGCTGTGTCTGTAGTATGGCGTGTAATAACGCGCTGCTGGTAAGGCAAACTGCACCCTTTGTGGTGCAAGAGAGAGGCAGCAAGATGTGCGCCTGCCCGAGCTGGGATTTGTCGTCAGGCGGGAGTAAACAGTTGTCCCTGGTGACTTAAATAATACCGTGTTTAGTTGTAGTCATGAAATAAGCTAAAGAAAAAAAAATAATAATTCTGTAACAAAAACTTTCAGAATTTTTCCTGATGGAGAGATTGTCACTGGCTTAATAGAGATTAAGGCAAAAGTGTTTCAGAAGAGCTTTCCCACTCGCTTTACGGGGGATTCTGCTTTTGCCCGTTGGGTGCGCGTCTTCTGTGCAAAGAGGCTGTTGTGCTGGCAGCCCCGGTGCGGTAGCGGCGGGTTCCCGAAAGCCGTTGGTCTCGCCTGGCCTCAACAGTGGTATTGCTACGTTGGCTCAAACCGGGGAGACCAGACTAGCAAATCCTGCGGGCTACAAGGTGCTTTGCAGGTTTGACATAAACCTACAAATATGGTCAGAAGGCAAGAAATCCCGCCTTCTTACGGGGAACCTTGCAAGAGCTCATGCAACAAAAAGCCMGTGCAGCCCGTGGCGGATGGGGGACCACCGTGAGGGGTCGGCACAGGTGGAGGAGGTCCAGGAGACCCCCCTGCTCGCTGGGGCCCGGTGAGACAAAGTGGCGTCATCCAGCCCGTGGATCCAGCGGCGTTTGGGTGAGGCTTGCTTCACCCTGTTYGGTCTCCTGCCTGGCCTTATCTGTGCAGCCAAGCAGTGCGGAGCGGAGGCAAGCCCTGGACCCTGCTGTCCCCAAGACTTCCCCCACCCTCGTGGGGCAGCGAACAGCACYGTCCTGCCCAGCTCCCCTCCAGCTCCCCAGTCCCCCGCGGAGGGCAGCTCGGCCGGGCCGGCTCCCCGGGAGCGGAGGGTCCTGGTCCCGGCGCCGCGTGGCAGGAGGGATGCTGAAACGAGCCGCCAAATCTGGAGCAACCTGCCCCCCAGCCCAGCATCCRTCGGCGCGATCGGGCGAAGAGGAGAGCGAGCGAGGCGGTCGCRTGGCCGCGCGGGAGCAGCCCTGCGCTGCGGGCTGCGGTGACGAGGGACAGACGGACGCCTCCGGCCGGGGCAGAGGCTTCATCCCGCATGCTCATCTGTCACCAAGCTCTTAGTTTTCACTGCAACTCTACTTCCTATCTTAAGTAGCACGGTCTAACAGGAGCAGCGTATCCCAAGTGATGAACCAGCATTTTTACCATGCTATTCCCTATTTACCTACTTTTAACTACAGCATCTTCTCTTGATCTTTATCTGATGAGCGAAATCTCATTCCACTGGGGATCGGCTGGTAGGCGTTTCATCTCCCACTTCAGTTTGCTTTGGACTCCTGCATCGCTGGCTTTGCCGTCAGTCRCTCTGCGCAGGGTTAGGAACAAAACGTGTTCCTGCCACAATTTGTTACCTCGTTTATAAACAGCTGTCTTCGGCCCTAGGTGGTTTCATAGTCATTACTTGATGTGTAAGCACAAATCAGATGGCTAATCTGTCTGTTAGACATACCTGGTAATTATTCTGTRTAATTGCGTTGCTTCGACGGCACATGAAAAATGTGAAAACACCCAAGTTTTCAGCCCTGCACATGAAGTCATAGTAAGGAAAAAGAATTTGTCATGTTTTCTCACCTTTGCTAAAGGTCACAAACCGAATTTTCCCCGTGCTGCTCAGGACTCTCAGGCTGGCTTTGGCCTCCAGCCYGGGGCTCCTAGAAGAGCCCTGGGAGAGCATCCACCTTGCCTGGGGGCAGCATGCAGAGGAGCAGGGGGATGAGCCCACCTCCTGGAGACTTGGGTGACGGTCGTGGGTCTTCGGCGACTTGAGAAGGTCGCTTTGAACCACTGCCTAGCCTGTTTGGTGAGGCTGCTGTTGATTTCCCTTCCGTCGCCCTACAAAATGCTGAGGGTCAGGGAATAAAAAGTGATGCTTTCTACACCTGCCTCCCCCTTTTAGGTATAATAGATTGTTCGTTCTTTAAAAAATAGAAGAGTGAAAATAAGACGCAACTTTATTTCTCTTCTCTTGTGTTTTTGAATTATTGGGGGCTACCTGTGGCATCTCCCAGCGTCTCAGAGAGGCTCTGAGTTTTCCTCTCCAGGGTCGGAGGCAGATTGAYCAGGGAGACTTAATGAAGGCAGCGAGAGCCGAAGCCTGTTTAGCTGTCTGGCAGAGTCAGATCCAGGGACGCAGGAATCTCTATGCTTTCCCCGTCTTGATCACAGGTACATCTGGGCTTGGACTCAGGTGCTCTTCAAAAACCAAAGACCCTTAAATATTTGTGCTCAGAAACTTTCAGCCCTTTGCTCCAAATGCAGTTCATCTAGAGACTAATTGAAAGCAGTTTTCAGARCAGGTGAAATGCTGCAGCAAAGACCTCTTTCTTGACATAAATCTCAAAGAACAATTATCTTATTAATAATTGCTTAGAAATTATTATTATTATTGTATTAATAGTTGCTTAGAAAAATTGTCACCTACTTTTAAGCGTGGAGATGTCAGAGAGTCTTAGARATCTTGAAAGCTTTGAATGTTGATACAAAAGAAAGCCATTTTGATTGGCATCTTGTTTTGTCTGAACAGGGGTACTTAATTTCAGATCAGTTTGRGGTGGGTGCAAACAGACCTAAGGAAATTTTCTGTTTCACATGGGCTCCAGAGAAAAGATGTGCTGAATCAAAGAAAATGACACCTGGAGAGTAGGAGCAGAAGCAGAGACAAGTCAGGCTTGTAGGATGAAGTCATCCGGCGGGAAACCTCAAGACAAACCTTTTCATGGCTCCTGGGAAACCTGTTGCCCTTGGCAGGCCTTGGCTTTTTGTGCTGAGCTGTCGAGGGTTGCTACTACCATCTAGAGGACCTTTCTGCCTGCAGATTTTGTCCTTCTGATGTGGGGAAGCCACATGCCAATTTGTGCTTGCCTGGAGAGTGGGGCCGTCGGGCTGGCCGAGGCGAGAAGAGCTGTGGACGTCTGGGGCTGGTGTGTCCTGTGGAGCTGAGGTGGTCCTGTCCAGCGTGATGATCCACCCACTGTCTGGGCAAAGCTGTCACGCCGTGATCAAACCCTTGGCTGGTCCCAGACCACGCTGGCAGCCCTCGATGGTCCAGCTCACAGCTCCACGCGCTCGCGTTCGGCTCCAGGGCCACCCCGCTGCCCGTAACACGGTGCGGGGTAGCGGTGAGACGGCAGGCGGAGCGGCGGGAGCCGCGCGGTGCTGCGAGCCCCGGCGGTGTTGCGCAGCTCGGCCAGCCTGCGGGAGCGTACGGTCCCGCCGAGACCTCCGCGACCCGCGCCGCCTTGCCGCTGTTCGYGGCGAGCGCCGTCGCGTCGGGGGCAGCCGGCGTTCGCAGCCCCCTCCCGCGCCGGGGCTCGCTGCGTCGCCGTGCTGATGTTGGCAGAGAGGGAAAACAGCTGAAATGTACCATTTCCCTCCTGGAGCAAATTCACACCTGAGAGTTTGGGTCCCGAAGCTTGAGGGTAAAAGCCCATTTGCCGTGCTGATACGTCCCCTGAGTTGGCAGGCACATGTTGGTTTTAAAAGCAAAGTGAGAATAAAGTTTGGAATATAGTAATGTCTGCATTTTTTAATTAGGAGGTCTGAGAGCAGATAAAAGTGTCGGGAAGGAAGAGAAAGCTGAAGCAAGAATTTAGCACAGCTAGAGCTGTCTGGCTTCGCGGGGGCTTTCTGTGCCTTCAGGAAACGTTCAGCCGCTCCCCYGTTACCGAGGCTTTGGAGATGGATGCGGGGCTGCCTCGCTCCGGCAGGCTGGTGAGATTGCTCTGACTCCTGTAGGCTCCTGCAGCTGGGAAATTTCAGCTGTCATCGCTTCTTGACCAGCCAAGGTCAGGGGAGCAGCAACCTGATGGGAAAATTGATCTTCCGGCAGGCAAGTTCCAAGCAGGCGCTCTTTTCACATGTTGATGTTGCACGTGAAAATCTGGGAGGAAGAGACCAGCACCRTTCCCGAACGCTCCACTTAAATGTCCTCGCACTGTCCGTGCAGACCCCCCCAAGAAGTTGTGCCAGCTTTCCTGCAAGGCCRCCACTGCATGCGGCTGCTGGCTCACGTCTGTACTGAGGGGAGGTGGTGCAAGTGCCTGTCCTTGGGGATTTTAAATCTTTATGTGAACGAGAGAGAAAGACAGTGCTAGATGGCAGTGGATGAGAAACTCCTCCCCATGATGCTTTTTATCTGCTCCTTGGAGAGTGCTCTGCCAGCAGCSTGCAGTGCTCTCCCAGTGCTCCAGCGCAGCAAAGCAAGAGCATCTGGAGCCCAGCGACACAAGGTCCTTCTGCAGGGTCACGATCAGGGTTGGCTTGGTGGCTGAGCAGATGAAGCTGATGGTCCCCTGATAAAGCAGTGTGACATCAAGGGGTCTGTGGTAGCAACATGACTTGTTTTGGCTCTCTGTGGGCAATCTAAAGGTTTTTCTTTCTGCCTGTGGTGAGGAAAAGGAACTTTTTAGGGCCATCAGCAACCCTTCAGTGTGGTGCAAGGCAGAGGGCACCAGTCTAGGCTGCAAGGCCTCAYCCGCAAGTGTCCTTGGAGCATCCATCACATTGTAGGGAAATTCACAGAGGGCTTGCTTTTGCCTGTTCCCTGGGAGGATGYTTCTTCTAGCCTTAGCGGTGCTAATGATGTCTACTGAGAGAAGGCCTAGAGTCCACCAAATAAAGCTTGGTTTTGTAGGTCTTGTTTGCCTCGTGTCAATGCCCGCCTACTCTTGCTGGTTGCTAAGTGCCTCTAGTGCTGCTGTGGCTTGACCATTGCGTGCATGGTGCGTGCTCWGTCATGTCCAGTGACAGTGACATCCCAGCACAGGAGCTGCAGCCAGAGTCCTCATACCTGTGTCAGCCGATGTGGTGAGGACAGGGTAGCTCTCTGGGGTCCTACGCAGGTTTTSCTGCGGGTTTCTCAATGGTGAAGGTCCTTGCCCATGTATTGGTGTGCTTCTTGGGAGARGTGGTGGTTCCCGTCTTCTTGTTGGTCCAGTTGAGGCTCTGTCCTGCCTAGGGTCACAGGAGATAGGCTGCATGAAGGGGTGAAGCTCAGTTCCCCTTGTGATGCTGTGATTAGCAGCTGAGAGAATTACCCCAAATAGAAGTTACTGCCCTGGAGGCAATAATCTGAGTCAATACAGCTGCTAGGAGCCTCTTGGGGAGGTGTGGGACAGAAGGAATGGTGCTGAAGCGGTGTGGGGCACTCTGCACATGCCCCCAGGCCCCTGGGGGCAGCGGGGCGTCACCCAGAGCAGCTGCCGGGCTGCTCTGACCTGCTGTAGCATAAAGGCTCTTTGTGTGGGTCRGGCTCAGGGGGAGGAAGGGCACAGCTAGCCCAGTCAGAGGAAGTCAGAGTCGAGAACCGAGCCCGACTAACTCCTCCTGCGGCCTGCAGAGGAGGCTGCCGCACGCTGGGAATGGGTGCATTGCCCCCCCAGTAGCCCATCACAATCCCCAGGTGTGAGGCTTGGGCACTGGGGTGAGGTCTGAACCTGGCACAGTCAGATGGCAAGATGTCCTGGGGCCCTGCTCACTGGGAGGACCCAGCTCTGAGCACCCAAGTTCAGGTAGCACCGTTGCTTCAGCAGATGGAGAGGAGCCCAGGTCCCTGCCAGGCAGTTCTTGCTGTACTTTTCTCTGCATGAAACCTTCCTTAGCTACCAGACGGACACAAGAAGTTTCCATCCCATGTCAGTGTTGTAGCACTAGTGCCATTTCAACCACGTACTGTGCTTCTCTGGAGCGAGGGACTAAGGACAGTCAAAAAGTTATTCCTAGTGAGCGTTGACCTCAAATTGCAGCAGACGTCTTGCTGTCTGGCTGCCCCGGTGTGCCAAAGTACAGGACTATCCTGTGGCTGAAAACCAAGCGGACCCGGGAGCTTTGCTCCGGCGGAGGAGACGTTGCTTGCCGAGGGCTGCCTGGCCCGCGCCGATGCCTTCCCGGTGCGGGGTGGGCGTCCGCCGTGGTCCGGTCTCCCTCTAGCGGCTCGGGCGGCCCGAGGAGGGGGCGCCGGCTCCCCGGCAAAGCTCGGGGATCCTGGTGCTGAGCGCTTGCGATGCGGTGCCCGCGGCAGGCGGCGTGCCGGGGCGCCCGCGGCGTGGCGGGCCACCACCGCCGGCGGACGCAGGGCACGGCGACGAGCTGTCCCTGCGCTGACTTTTAAGCGTTTCTCTTAATAGGTTTCAAACATAACCACCATTAGTCCCTCCACAAAGAGAAAGTCTTCATTATGCAAATTCTCATCTTAAAGCTTTATTCATGTGCTTCCTGGCAGGCTTTCCTTTAATCTCAAGAGCAAGATTGCTTGGAATTACCATATACCCTTGTTAATTGCATAAAAAAAAAAAAAGGAATTGCAGCAGAGGTTGTTTTTGCCATAATCAAGAGTGATTTTGATTAGTACTTCTGGAAATCAAAATGTTTTACTGAGAAGGGAGAACGAGGGCCGCAGCACTGCGCTGCTCTCGGAGCTGCCCCGCGGACCGGAGGCGGCACGCCAGCTCCGGGGGGTCTGCCGCCGTCCCCGTAGCGCTGCGGTGCCGGGAGCCAGCGAGCACTGGAGACCCCGGCCGCGGGGAGCCGCCTCGCGCGGGCCTCGGAGAAGCACGGAGCTGCTCTCCCGCGCGGGAGGGTGCTCTGCCCCACTCATCCTCCAGATTGGGCCTCTGCCGAGAGGGTGGGAAGTTCCCCTCTGGCGATGGAGGTTGCACCAGGGTGACGCTAGCACGGTGCCTGCCAGCTCCACCACGTTGACCCTCTTGCACGGCGGCACGATCTGCAGGGTTTTCACCCAGGTGGCGCAAGGCCAGTCCGCTCTGCCTGGAGCCACAGCTCAAAACCCTCCAACCCCCTCACCCCGCTGGGTGCCACAGCCGGAGGGCAAGGGCACTTGCACTGCCCGACTCAGTGCCTAATTTAAGAGGTTGGTCACTGGGGAGATACTGGTGYTTTCATCACTGCCTGGCACTCGCTTTCCTCCGTCCCTCCCACCCACTGACTGCTGTGTTGCACCTGACTTAGGTGCATAAAGTCAGGCAATTTGAATTACTCTYGCTTGCCCCAGTATCTGCTTTGCATTCTCCCTTAATCTCTTGGGCTGTCAATCCAGTACCTTCACAAGCTCTAAATTCCCAAGAAAGCATCTAACATTATATATTTGCACAGAGAGATATGTAGGTTTGCACTAAAAATGGAATACCTCTCTTCTAATATTGCATACAGCCTAACAATATACTAGGTGTGAATTACAGTACTATAATTCAAGCTCTGTCAAACAGTGGGGCTTAATTAGAATATATATATATATATATATATATATATATATATATATATATATATATTTGTGAAAACTAAAAAGCTGACAAGTACAATTGTACATCTGAGCTGCCTGCTGCAGAAAATGAGGAAAGAATACATTAAGACACCAAAAAAAAAAAAAATCACAACACTGTTCTACCTTCGAAGAGTGGTTAGCGCTGATTAAAAGTGTCCCTAGCAAAGCAAGAGAATTCGCAGAGAAGCCTCAAATCTATGGCTCTGTCTGCCATAACTCTCATCTTCCTGTTTTATAGCCTCCGTCAGGGCAGCCACAGGCTTGGCTACAGCTTCCCCCCTCAACTCGCAGAGCGGTGGAATTTGGGGGATTAATGCAACATACCACTAGGTGTCCTGGCTCAGTTTTTCCATTGCCACTTTAAAGAAAAATAGGGAAAATGCATCCAGTTCACCTCTTTCTCTCCCCCCATCATAAATCCTATGGTCTCCTGGGTGCTCCAGAGTCAGCCAAACATGCAGCATGCGGAAAACAGCCTTGACGCAGAGRCCACAGAGCACAGGAGTGCTCCACATAGCTCACTGGTTCGTCCTGCATGGAGAACCATTGCGTGGAGCAAGACCCGCGTGGCAACCTGTGCACGGAGCACCAGCCCCGGCTGGCGGCCGGGGTCGCTAGCCAGCCCTCCGTGGTCGCTAGCCAGCCCTCTCGGCCAAGGGCGGARGTAGGACTCCACCACCTGCCAGCTCCCCAGTGTCAGATGTGCTTCACACCCACAAGCTACGGAGTCAGCTYTTCACTTGTTTAGTGAAGTGAGTCGCTGGCCAGAGCCGCTCCRTGCCCAGCTTCATTGGAATGGTACAGAAGCAGCACCGTGCAGTCAGGCCAGCACCTAGGCCTTAGTGTCTGTCACTTACCCAGAGGGAAGGCTAAGGTGGAGGAAGAGCAGATCTGTAAGAGCTGGAATACATACAAAAGCAGGCTTTCAATAGACCCCACCTAACATAAGACAATTGGAGTTTGACTCTTTTTKTGGTCTTTAAATAAAGAAATAAGKGAGAAGTCAGCACTGTCCAGCACCTCCTGAAGGAGGCTCCTTTTTGGGTTTGCCTTCAGTGGAGCAGAGGAGCACAGAAACCCTAAAGCCTCCTCTGCACATCAGTAGCCACTTCCCTAAAGGCTTCAGAAGAAAGACCATGAGGCCAAGTCCTCATCCTTCACAAGGCCTGTGCTGAGGGTAGATAAACTAGAGTATAACTGGGCACATTTTCAATCTGCTGTGAACCTGTCCATGGGGGCAAGTAGTGCTCAGTCAGTACTGATGACTTACTTCACTTTTCGGCTGGCCCTTAGTGCTGTGGTTTCAGTCCAAACCTCCCAAGACAAGAATCTTGCCAAGAACTTGATGGAAGGAAAACAGTAGAAGAGAAACCCCAAACCATCATCTAGCAATAAACCCCAATAAAAGTCTAGTAGTACTCACCAATACTGAATAATCAGTGAAGAATGTTTTCCTGAGCCTTTCAGTGGTTTTATAGTCGTACAGCAGGTTGTAGGCAGCTTGGGTCTATCCTGGAGGGGAAGTGAATTGTGAACACCTGCGCTGACTTAGGTGTTTAGCATGCATTAAAGAAAGACATTTCTAAAACTTACTAACAGGCTGCGTTGTGATCTATAACATGCAGAAACRGCCTTAGCTTTGCTCAGAGAGTACAAACCAACCGTAATACAAAGATATCCTGTGCTATATACGGCTTCTTATCAGCGGATGGGCTTTACCAGCCGTTAGCAAGATAGGCGCACCTGGAAGCAGGGATTTGCCGTGAGGCAGYGGGGAGTAGATCAGGGGCTGCTGAATACCAATTCCCTGCCCAGCGCTGCCTCCCCTGCAAGCGTGCTTGCAGGGTAAACCTGCACACTGAGTGTGTTGTTTGGATTTTGAGCATTTGCCTGTGAAACACCGAAGTTTGTTACTGCTTAATAACTTAATCAAAGAGTAAGGAGAGGAGTGTGCAGTTCTCCGTCAGAGGGAGCATGCAAGTTGTATGCCTTTGATGGGAGTACTCGGTTGTTGATCCATAAAAGGTGTAATATCTCTATAACACTCCTTGCATGAAATAAAGATGTTGTCAACTTCAATTAACTAGCAATCTATTATTAATCCTTGCCAACACCTTGGGAATTCCCTGGTTTAAATTGCCCTGGAAATTGATCTCTCTCGGTTTGCCTTGGGTAGCGGTACGAAAGCCCTGTGAAATGGGTTCTGCCACATACCGTAATTTGTAGGTAAGGTTTCTGTAGGGAATTAAGCGTATCAACACTTTTCCTCATCCTCATGGAAGCGCTGTCGCCGAACGCGGGGAGGCGCGAGCCTTGTTCGGTGGGTCGATCACAGCTCCTGCCCACGTCCCCTGGAAAAAGGCGAAGCCGGGAGGCATCTGAGCCCGTTTTCCTCGCCCGGCCGGGCGCTCCCGGCCTCCCCGGCCAGGCAAGCGTGGCGCGTGCGGAAAAGCCCCGTCTCCCTCTGACGGCGGGCGCGCTCCGGGGGCCTTGGTGTCCCCCCTGCAGAACGTGGAGCGCAGCGCCGGCTGATTGCCCAGCCTTGGCGTGCCGCAGACCAGTGCACTGAGCATTTACTTAACCACCGAGAACAGAAGGGGGGGAAGGGGGGGACGGGGCGGCTCTCGGCATACGGCAGTGACTGTCGGTATTACCCCCGTATTCCTCCTGCCGGGCAGCTGCGCGCTCCGTAGGATCACAGGTTGGAGGGGACCTCTGGAGATCATCCAGCGCCATGCGCGGTGGCTGGCTCCACCTGCAACGGGGCGCTCGGCGCCCAGCCCGGCGCCGCGCGAGCCGGGGGGGAGCGCCTGCTGCCCTCCGCACCGCAGACCCGGCGCTTCGCTCGCTCGCACGTTTGCTGAGCTTACATTTTACTAGGCAGCAAATGAAACACGGTGCGACGTGCGAGCGCCTGAAACCGGAGCTGTCGTAGTACTGAGTACCCACCCTCCGCAGAAGTTTCCCGGGGAAGTGCTGATACCTGCTTTCTGGTGGACTGGTGCCTTTTCATTGCCATTGTCCTTGTCAGTAAAGCTTTAAATTTATTCATGAAGCAAGCTGGAGCTCAGGTGGCAAGAGCTAAATCCATTTAGCAGTAGGAATAAGAGGAAAGCCATTTTAATGTTCTCTTGCAGTGCTGCAGTACTTAGCAAACCCAAAGGATATTAATTACTCAGCATGCTCTGAGATGTAAAAGCATGAATTTATCAAGACAAATACATTCAGAACTAGGGTAAGTCAACAGTAATTAACATGATGCAAAAAATAGTCAGGGAAAGGAAGGATTAGATGGTCCTATCGCGTTCGAACACCATATAGTTTAGAGTCATCCCCGGGATATTTTAAGGTGATTGGAGCTGTTGAAAGGCATCGTTAACGATGAATTTGCCGTCTGTTTGTCAGGTGTATTCCTTGGCTCTGGGCATGTTCCTAGTTCACATTACAAGATAGCGATTCAGGCGGTATCTGAAATATTGTGTGTTTGGCAGCCAGCTTCAGAATTTTAATAGGAAATCGTTGATGTCGGAATGCACTTTCAAAGAAGAGGTGCGTGGGGTTTCGTTGTTTTTCTCTGAGTTTGTCTGTGCTGTTCCAATATTTTCATGGTGTTTAGCAAACATATAATCGTGAGCACAGCCACAGATGAGTGGCAGCTAGAGAGATGAATTGGTAGCTCTGCTTGACAAATTTAAGAAGTGTAGCATGTGTTTTTATACCACATCCATTAAAGCAGACAAATGGAAAATCCAGAGATGACTGCTCTGCAATTTAACAGTCATAGCGTTCGGAGAAAGCTGATGTCTTCGTCAGCACTGATGATGGGTCAGGCTTAGGAAAAAGCAAAAAACCCTCTAAAAACTAAAGCAAATTGAGCAAACAAGTGTAGCCATGCTGTATTTAAGGGCAATTTACTTTGTGTGGAGCAAGTAAAACCAATGTTGATTCTTTTTCTCCAGGTCATGGGGACGACCTAGGTTCCTTTAGCCTAGAGGATGCTCTGTATGGTCCCACCACCAAACAACGTAAGTCAAATTTATTTATTCTTTTAAAGAGCAGAAAAGCCAATAGTAATTAAGAGTTGTAATTATTCTTTGGGATCATATGCACATGGAGCCGTCTCTACTGGGATGGACTCGGTTTCCATGCATGGCAACAGCTGGAATTAGCAATGTTCCTGTAGAAGTTACTTGCTAACATCATTGTGCTCCTCTGTTTCGTGATTTTAGTCAGCAGGTTGCAGAGGGGTAGTTTTGTTCTGACATCACGACAGCACTGAACACGTCTTAGGGGGCTCCCGGCCGCTTGCACACATCAGTAACATCTCGTAACAAATACCCCCAGTTTCACCTGGAAGGCAGCACGTTCTGCTTTTCTCGCCGCCCCGTCCAGCAGCCTTCACAGGCACTGTGACTCGCCCATTCCCAGTGCCGGTGGTCCGCTGCGCGCGGAAGGAAGTCTGGGCAGGGAAAGCACCTGCCTTTTGCACGTTAAGTTTCTCTCGCGCTCCCAAATCCCCTCCGGAGAGGCGCTGAGCCATCAGTCCTGTTGCAACCAGGGAAAATCAAACCGTGCGCTCGGCTGTTGCTTTCATTTGCTTATTTTCAAACGCAGCCTGCCCATTAAAGGAAACTCATTTCCAGTGGGGATACCCTGTTTCTGGCGCTCTGACATTGAATGTTTGGCTCTGAAAGATGCAGTTCTCGGTAAGCCAAGGTCAGGCTGTGTCAGTGAGGGACCCGGCAGAGCTCGGCCCTAGGGCCTGTCTAATGCAGTGCCAAGGGCGAGGGTCCTGTTGGCTTTACACCACCTTGGTTGTATTAAATTCCATGCAGCAGTTCTCATTTACACCAGAAATGAGTTAGTCTAACTGACAGTTTTTTTACTGCAGATACCCTTCGGTGCACTTGCAGCAGCTCCCTCCGAATGCCGATGTCTCCTTTCATAAACCAAGTTCAAAACTCATCTGCATCTAGTCATTTAACCAGCTTAAATTTCTGGTTGTGGCCATGGAGACAGTGCAGTGGAGGGGACTGCGCGTCATGTTGATTTTACCAGTGATACGTTAGGTGCATTTCTCAGTGCTTGGAAACACTAGGCTAACGCTACAGGTGATGTGCTAAAGCACCCTGCCGTTGCCAGGGCGCTGCAGTGTTACCCCAGCGGAGGATTTGGCCCGGCGGGCATTTGTGCTACGTAACATTGGGAGATTGGTTGGAAATGCGTAACCACCACTTCCGAACCCAGAGAAGCCAGTGCTTCTCCAGGCTCCTCACGGCCTCGCTTGAACAGCATACCCATCGCCAGGCTTGCTGTGGCTGTACCAGAATAAAAGCAAAGGAAGGATCTGGAGATCAGTCACATCAAATCCTACCCATACACTGGAAATGAAGCACTCCAGTGTTCGGAGACACCGATGGAAATTAATGAGAATAGAGCTGCTACAACAACTCTTGCTCATTATTTATTCATATACTTGGTAATGCCATCCACTATTAATAGATAGTGGTTTACAGGAAAAAAAAAAAAAAACTAATAACAGATCGTAGCTTGCTTTAGCACAGTAACAGCCACAGGAGCTGGGGTCTGAGCATTCAGGTGTCTCCAAAATTTCTCTCCTAAGGGGAACCTCTGGTATGTCCTGCAGCACGGGAAATTATTGGTCACTTAAATAAGGGACTAAGCAGGGGATGATGAAATGCTGTGTTATTTTATACGCCCTTCTGCACAGCAGCTGTCCTGTGCTGCATGCAGCTGTCTTCAGGAGTCTTAATGTGAAGTGGTTTCTCAGAGGCCTCTGCTTTCTGCTCGACTTCACGCCAGCCCCCACAGAGGCAGCATTTATCCCCAAATACAACTCTGCCCCCAGCGACGTGGTCTTGGCGCGCACAGGGACACCAGCCCCTTGCGCCGAGGCTGGGGTGTGCTTCGAGTCATGCCTCTGCGGGTTTTACAGCTTTGGGCTCCAAGGAGTTTGCAGAACAAGGGGAAGTCATGGCACCAGACCAGGCTTGCACGCCACGTGGCTCCTGCTGAAGGGCAGTGGCTTTTTCTGGGGGGGATCCTCTGTGTTGTGACGGTTATGGACGTGTTGGCCAAGACTCTTTACCACTTATTTTCAAACAGAGGCAACAGATTCCCAGGTGCTACCCCCAACTAATGTTCCTCCCCCCTCTGTTTTACGGCAGCGACTCCCAAGGTGCCCCGGAAGCCGGCAGGTGGGACAGGTGAGATGTGCGTATCTGCCTACACTTTAGCGAAACGCCGGGTTTGCTTCCCGTGCGGGTCTGAGCGGCGCGAGCTGCCCTGCTGCTGCGTGCGCGGGGTGGGGAGCTGCTGCTCGAGCAGCGACAGCGAGGGCTGGAGCTTGGCCCCGCAGCGCCGCGCCGGGAGCTGCCCGGGCTCACTGGGCTCCTTGTTGCGGGCTTGCAGCGGTGCCCCGGAGTGAACTGCCATGTGTCTGGGTGCTTGCAGGAGCTCAGGCTTTGGGGTGGAAGCCTTTGCTTGCCCATGGGAACACCCCAAACATGCTGCAGAAACGAGGTGTAAACTGCCTTTCCCTTGCCTTTGCACTGAGCTGGAAGCCAGTCCGCAAGCAGCCACTCCTCCGCAGCCGGACTACCTCAGCTGGGTGAGCTGCATTAGCTTCGTCTGGCCACACCACCTCTCCAAACACACCTCCTCTTGCTCTTTCCAGCAAAATCGGCACATCATTGCAGGGAAACATGCCTGTATTTGTAGCGCTCCAGTACTGCAGGGGCAAGGACAAGATGTTCCAGAGCAAGGCCTGGGAGCTTGCTGACCACCTGCACTCGGTGTTCAGGTGAACAAGTGGGTAGATGGTGGAAGGGGAGGGAATGCATAGCAGGCTGGAAGCTGAGATGCTTCTGGTTTTGCCATGAGCAAATTCAGACCAGCTACTTTTACCTTCTTGAGCCTGAGCTTTTGTTTCCCCATTCTCTTCAGTATAAGAAAGCAGGAACCAATGTGTATTTGTGAAGTGCTTTGCACACTCCCTCCCTCCTCCTTACATTGCTTAAGTAAATGCAATATTGATATTTCTGTCCATTCTGAAGGCACGTGGTGTTAGAGCATTTATGGTCAAGGCTGAATTTTGCACACTTTGCAGTATCTTAATGGAAGAGCCACAAATCCCAGCTCAGCTCTGCAAACGTTTTTACACCTCACAGTGTGGCACCTACTAGCTTTCTTTCCAGGAAAGAACTCAGAGGATATTTTTGTTCTTTCTTTTTCTCCAAGATGTCCCAGACCTTAACTGAGTGCTCCAATTTGGTGAAATTTTACTGTCTAGAGAAAGATGTTTCCCCAACTATCTGTGCCTGTCCCAGCTAGCTAGATCCACAGCACCTGCCCAGACACTTTGAGGAAGCATGCTAAAACTCATGCTGACATGAAAGTTTCATTGCTGGCAACTCCTCTAGCTCAATTCTGGCCAGACATACATACTTAAATATAGAGCAGTCACAAGAGCTGTGGGTTGCTCAACCCTGCAAAAAGCAACCGCAACAGGAGGGAGCTCAGAAGTGAGCTAGCTTGCTAGTACGTGAATGTAACAGGAGGAGAGACATCTGACTGCCTAATCCCTTGGCCAGGGTAGTCTTTGCTAGGGACAAGGAAAGACAGAGCTAGAGCTGCTGCCGTGGTGGTGTCTGCTCCTAGAGCATGATCCAGAGGTCACTGTCAGACCGAGGAGGTGCAGAGCACCAGGTACTTGCAGGTGCTGGGGCGCCGTGTAACCAGCGGGATTCCCAGGGACAGCAAGAACCAGCAGAGCCAAGTGCAGAGCCAACTCTACGGCATCTTTCTCTTGTTCCCAGCAGAGGCCTGGCTGGACCATGCTTCGAACTGCGCAGGGTGTTTCTGCAGCCCTTTCTCCTGGGGACTAAGCTGGAGTCAGGCCAGCTGAACTGAGCGATCAGGTAGCCAGTAAAGCTACCTTGTTTCTACCCCAGTCTAACTCTTCATCAGCAACATCATGTGTTTCTCCAGCCCAAGCATTAGAGCAGGAGGTGCAAGGCCCACAGACCAGAGCCATGTCGTCGCCGGGCCAGTGAACCGCAGGATTAAGGCACTGGCAGAGTCCAGCACATCCTCCAGCTGCCGTGCAAGGGAGGGGGGGGGTGTGCAGCACGTCCACGCCGGGGAGCTGACAGATCTGCTCGCACAGAAAGCGAGAGGAAGAAAATTCCCTGTCTGTCGCTGGAGGGAGACCCTCGAAAGGGCCTATCTAGCTAACGCGCTCCGCTGCCTTCCCGTGGGCCTCGCACGGGACTCGGCCTGAGAGCGCCCAGCTCCTGCTGCGCACAAGCTGCCTTTCCGGTGGATTTTTCCGAAGGAGAAGACACGATAAAGTCAGTGTTACTTAAGTCCACAACTAGCTGCTCTTAGCAGGAGCGGAAATTGCCTCCCACCGGCCCAGACCCGCGAACGCATTTCCGTATTTTGGGCCGGGGCAAGGAGAGCCTGGCGGCGCCGCAGCCGGTTTCGCGCAGAAGCGCCCGCAGGGGCCGCGTCGCCCGGGCCGCATCCCGCACGAGGGGCCGTCTGTTTGGTAAACCCTCCCCGGGAGGCTCAACCGTGCCAGGGCCGAGACCGCACCTGAGGTGGTTTCGCCTTCCCCGGCACGTGTCCCCGGCGGTGCCGGGGGGCTCCGGCTGCAGCGGTGCCGCTCTCCGCTCCCACGGCCGTGCCGGGCCACCCAGCCCTGCCGCCGGCTCTCCTCGGCCCGGGCTCGCCCACGCCGGCTCCCGCGGGCGCCGAG
>NW_028186756.1:5334746-5336697 GCF_003343005.1 Rhea americana
CCCCTGCACCCCCAGCGCCCCTTCGACTCACTCTGCTCTATTTTCCCCCACATCAGACAACAGCCTGTGGGACGTCGTCCGCACCACCACGACCAAGCGGCCGAAAACCACGCAGGCCCCCCCCGGACGCGGCCCCGGTGAGCACCGCGGCCTCGGCGAGCTGCTCTCTCCGCTCCCGCGCAGAGCAACCCCGTACCGGAGCCCTCACCCCAGAGCTAGGGAGAGCGGGGACCTTYGGGGGGCTTCGTTCGATCCAGCTGCTGCTTTCCTGCTGGGCGTCCAGGGCGCAGGGCGGCCGCGGGGCAGCCCCCCGCGCGGGCGCCCGGGCTGGCCCCTTGCCCCCGCCCTTCCTCTCCCGCTCGGCCCGGGCGACCGCCTGCCGCTCGACCCGCGGCGGGAGACGGTTTCTGCGGGAGGAGGTGGCGAGAGGGGACGAGCTTGGACCCTCTCCCGCCGTGCTGGGTGGCGACGCCGGGGAATGTTTGTACCGGCGCCCTCAGCCCTTTCGCTGACGCTTTTCCCCGGCAAAGCCGAGGGTTTCCTTGATGAAGGAAGCTCGCCCGGGTCGGGAAGGTCGCTGACCCGCGGCCGGGACGGCTGACGAGCGCGTTACTTTACAGCAAAGGACCCTGCGGACTTCGACTTGGCCGACGCCATCGACAGGAACGACGGGAAAGGCGGGGAGATGCCAAACCTGAGGCCGGGCGAAGGTAGGTGGCGGCGCCCCTTGCCCCGTCTGCCCTGCTCGAGAGCCGAGCCCGCCGGCGCCGGCCTCCCGAGGGGCGCTACGGAGCAGGGGCCGGCGGGGGGGGGGACCGGCGCCGGCGGCCCCGTGCCTGCCGCCAGCCAGCGGGCGGGCTGCAGCAGCACCGGCACGAGGCTTCCCGGAGCTCTCTGCCACCCTCACTTCGTTCTCTCTTTTCTTTTAAAAAACCAAAACCAAACAGCGTTTTCTGATGACGACCTGGCTGGGGTGGTGGATGGAGGCTACAGCCCCGACAAGAAGAAGGGTAGGTGCGCGCTTCGTGTGCCGCCGGGGCCGTGGGCAGAGCCCTGGGACCGCACGCGCGGCGGTCCCCAACCTCCACCCCCCCACCCCCCCCGGGGCATCGCTGCCCCCATGCGAGGGCACTCGGCCCCCAACGCGCGGCTGAGCCGGGAGCGGGTCTGCCCCGCCGCCACAAGCCCCCGGCGCGCAGCGCGGACACTGAGGCCACGCGTTTCGAAAATCAGCTAGGAATCATTAATCAGCTAGGAAATAAAACAGGAAACGCTCCTGCGTTCGCTTAACCGCAGGACGCTTGTTCGCTTTAGCGGCTGCTTCTCAAAGAGAGGTCGCCGCAGCAGAGCACGCGCCTGGCCGGCGGCACCGCGCGGCCCGGAGAGGGTTCCTCCAGCAGCGTCCGGCTTCCGGCAGGGCCGGGCGGACGGAGCATTTCTGGCCCCCGCGGCCACAGCTTGCGTCAGCAGGTCGAGGTTTTGGTTTTGGGCTCCTGCCAGGGCGGCGTGCCCCACATCTCGCCCTGGTTGACACCTACCGCCCCAGAGGGTGACACCGTCCCCACGCGCGGCGGTGCGTCAGAAGCCTTGGGTTGCTCCTCGTGATCCGACCAGCAGCGGTTAGAGACGGGGAGGGAGAGCAGCAGCAGTCCTGTCAGGCCACGCGCTTGCGAGGACCCACTATGCTGAACGGCAGAAGCAGCGCCGCGAGCGCGGTCAGCACCTCACGAGTCACGGTGCCGAGGAGCGCCGCGCGGGAGGCGTTCACGCAGCGCTGACCTCCTTCCGTAAATTCAGCCTTTCAGTGACTTGTTAAGAGCTACGGCTTTCCGCGGGAACTGTTTTTCCTTCCCGACTCGGTTTCTCCAGGGAAGGCGACTCTAAAAGCCGACTGACGCGCGTTGCCTTGCAGGGGCCGGCGGCGGCGGGGGCACCGACGGCGGCCAGGACG
>NW_028186756.1:5336832-5384076 GCF_003343005.1 Rhea americana
AGCGGCATCAGCGTCGTGCCGGTGCGCGGCCCCCAGCGCCTCCCTGCGCTTCCCTTGCAGGCAGCGCGGTGGAGACGGGCACCATCGCCGGCATCGCCAGCGCCCTCGCCATGGCGCTCGTCGGCGCTGTCTCCAGCTACATCTCCTACCAGCAGAAGAAGTTCTGCTTCAGCATCCAGCGTAAGCGGCCCTGGCGCCCAGCGCAGGGGGGGAAGCACCCGGGGGGCCCGCGGCAGCCGTCGGCCCTCCGTGGGGCTCTGGGGAAGGGCGTTCGGGGGCTGGAAACTTCTGTGGAAATGCTGTTATTTTCCCAGTTGTGCCTGAAACAAACAAGAGCATTTTGGTAAATTAGATCAGCAGGAAAAGTCAAATGAATGTGATAGAGTGAAACACCCTTGTATATATCCCCCCACTTAAATGATATTTTGGCAAGAATAAATAATTAAAAAAAAAAGAGTAAGGGCTTTGATGAGGGGAAAGCTGAGAGGCACAAAGCCCCAGAAAGGCGGCAGGAAATTAAAGTTAATTATAAAGGAGGATTAATTTAAGCCATCAGACATGGCATGCTGGGCTAATGTCAGGCCTTAGATGCATTGCAATGCATGACAGAAATCTAAGAGCCGTCAGCCGCTGCAAAAGCAGCTCTTTATTGAGAAGCAGACACCACACTTGGTGTTCTCCCAGCAAAACGCACGTCCTGGGAGAGGCGGCGATGCCGTACGCCGACCGCTCGCTGGAAGCACGGAGGAGCAGGCCGGGCTGGTTTTCCACGGCCGTCCCTCCACAGCGGCGAGTTTGCGCGCTCGGTTCCCCTGTCGGCTCCTCTTCCGCCTGGAGCGATCCCTAGCTCCGAAAGCCGCCGACAAAGCCACCTCCTACCCCCCACGGTGACGGGCCGAAGCTGCCCCCAAGCCGGGGGCTCCCCAGCAGCTCGCGGGCCGGGCCGGCTCGGCCGCCCGGGGACCGCCGGGTCCTTGCTGTGGCGGCGATGATGCCGCCGGTGGTAAGACTGGTCCCTTATCCTCCAAAGCTGCGGAGGGTCGAGGTAAAGGCGCCTTGCGTCTCGTGGTGATGCCTGCTGCCCGGGCTGAAGGCGCCGGCGCGGCGCTTCCCCAGCACTGCTCTGCCAGCTGCAGCAGCCCTGCCAACGCCTTGGGGAAAAAAAAAGTTCCAAAATCCTGCACAGCAGTGCGAGGAAGGGTGCTGCAGGATTGCACCCCCCTCCCCGCTCTGCTTGGTGCTGATTACTGAGACCCCCAAGCACAGGCCAGAGCCTGTGCAAGCACCAGCGGGTTTGGTAGCTGGTGGCCACCGTGGGTTTGGGCACCCCCGGTCTACGCAGTGCCCCGTGGGCCCTGGCTGCCTCCGCCTCCCGCCCAGCATGCGTGCCCCAAAGGACAAGCTGAGCCCTGCTCCCTTGGCCTTGGCTGCACTTGTTGCAAACATTGGAAACTACTTTGCATTTAAATAACAGACTTACTCAGGCTTTGACACCCCACTGGGATTCTGCTTCATCAACACAGCCCTGCTCTTAACTGCTTTTTACAGCTATGCATGGTTTAGCTTTTAATGAGAAATATACCATATATCTAAGCTTCGAAGCAGCCCCTACGCACAGCAGTCCCATCCAGACAGCACACCTATTCCACGCAGCTCCAGCTAGCCGAGCCTTCTCAGTGCAGTAATTAGCCTCGCTGCCTTGCATGATAAAGACGAAGCAAGAGAATTAGAAAGAAAAAGGATGCTGTTAGAAGCTGTGCCTTGTAAGCAAGCCTCTGTGGTCACTTCAAAATCCAGCAGTGCTTTCTCAGCGTTGTATATGGCTTACTGATGTTTCTATACTGTTGCTAATCCAGAGGAGTTTGCAAAAAAGGCATCTTAGCTTTTACAGAAGATAAGGCTATTACTAGAATTTTTCTGGCATCAAAGCAAACCATTTTTACTTTCTATCCTTCCATCTCACTCTTTATTGTTACTTCCCAGAGGGACTTAACGCAGAATATGTGAAAGGAGAAAACATGGAAGCAGTTGTGAGTGAAGAACCTCAAGGTGAGCGCTTTGCATCCCATAACCTTTATGCCTCTGGCCACAAAAGCAGCTTTACTGAAGGACTTCCTTAAATTCACTCATACTTTACTGAGCTGCAGTGTCTCTTTGATGGAGACACCACTTAGGTTTGGCTGCAGCTTTTTGTGAAACTTCAACTACAATGTTTTTTTCACCCTTACCGTACACAAAAAGCTCTGTATTAAGGATCCAATTCTACAAACAGTGGCAGATAGTATTTAGCTGTCATGTTTTCAGCCATCAGAAGTGTGTTAGACAGGAAAAGCATGATCCTTCTTTCAGTGACAGATAATCAAGGCTGAAGTAAAGGCTTTTCTAAAGTCACATACAACCTCCCAGCATTAGGCACCCACTGCTTGCAGTTTAGCTCCATTGTATGCTATTGTATTCATGATCCTTTTCTTCCTCCCCTAGTTAAATATTCAGTACTGGAAACACAGTCAGCAGAACCACCAAACAAGACAGCATGAAGCTCTGAAGCACAACCTGGGGTTAGAAGAGAATCAGCCAGCAGCAAACACGGAGATCTTACCTGCTTGTAATTTAGCTTTTTATTTAATTTGAATCCAAAGCTATTTAATGTGTACTTAGGCTTGAACTGGCTTCTTACTGCTGTAGGCTTTAGGGTTAGAACAGTAGTACGTATTTTTTGTAAAGACTTCTGTGTTTACATTGAAGTAATACTGTAGGTTTGATTTCAAATTGTATGCAAAACAACCGAAGGTGCTTCAGTACTGTTCAACCATCAGTTAAGGGACAAGGTCTTTTCTAAGGAGCAGAACAACTAACAGGTGAGAGGACAGTGAAGTGCCTGTAAATAGCAATCCAAAGCAAATCATGCTAAACCATTTGTAAATCACTTCCAGCCAACTTTGGCCATCTGCTATGGGCACATAACTTCCAGTGGCAGTGATGAAAACTGCACATTCACTGAGGGTAGATGGCGATCCTTGGAGTAACTACACTTAAAAATAAAGTGCCTATGGGTAGGTCCTCAGGTAGGGCCTCAGGCTGAGCAGGTGACACCCTGCTCTTTAGTCAAGGATGCTCACAACCACAGAGCACTGGGCTTCTAACCAAATAAAAAGACCTGATTACCCTCCCAAATCACAAATACCGGTAACAGCAGTGTATGCAGTGCTCATTTTTGCTAAATACCACTTGAATGCATGGCTATGCTAAAGGTCAGAATAGAGTCGAAGTTACCAAGTGATGCACTTTGTCTGTGTCATCAGTGAGATACTTAGATTGTCACTGAAATGAAAACTGTTTGTTTATATGCTTCCAAGGACAGGTTCAGATCTCATTCATACCAAAGCAAATTACAGATTTAACCCAAAAGAAAATGAAGAGCATATCAGTTGAGACCTGTAACACACTGCCACAAGAGAAATCAAGTTCAGCAAGATATAGTCTCCCCCCCGCCCTGCCTCTTCCTCCTCCTCCAAGCATTCACACTATTGTGAATGTTCAGTCACCTTAGGCAGAAAAGGGATATAAAGGGTTGTCCTCCAGGACACCAACTAACCTTTAGAATAGGCAGAATTTCCTAAGGGGGGCGGAGGTCCATCTCTGTCCTCTGCGGGTTCCTCCAGCGGCCTGGGAAGCATGAGCGTTGCCAGCAGGACGCTGTGCTGTGGCCGGGAGAGCCTGCCAGTCCTGGGCCGGCGTTCCTACACTCCTGTTCAACGGTATGGTTCCAGCACGACCCGACCTTTGCTGCAAGAATCCCTGTCTTTTTTATTAGTATTAAAATGTGGACACAGCTACTTACCAATACATTTTCCCCAAACAGTGAAAAATTAAGGGGAAATTAATTTAGTGTAAGAAGCACTCCATGTTTATATATAAACCTGAAATGTCTGCATTTTTGTAACATTTTGCAAAACATACTTTGTGCGAATGTGGATTAAAAAAAGTGTTCTGTTTGATGTTCAAATTCACAGCTTTCATGTAGACTTGACTTACACAAGGCCTTGCCAGTAGGTGAAAAAGCCTAGGAGCATTTCTATCTAACAGCTCAATTTAAAAGGAAATTGCCTAGTAATATTACAAGTATTTTGCACAATTCTTTAAGTTTTCACATTTGAATTTTCAAAGCCTTATGCTAGCTCTAACAGAACAACTATAGCTTTTTAAAACAGAGACAAGCTCTAAAGATACATGGTGCCTCTCATGTGTTTGGAACACTTGGGCCAATACTGCTATTAATTACTACTGCTTTGTTTTATGAATGGATTTGGATTAGAAAACAAAACATTTAACTACTTGTTTCTCTGAGACTGGATGCAGAAGAAAAAGATATTGAATACAGAATATATGTTTGCGTACCCCTAGAGTAGAATTTTTATGAAGGAAGAGATGTGGGTTGTAGAATTCTGATCATCATGTACAAGAGCTCAGATGCCGATGAAGCCGCACACGTGGGTCTGGTAACTACATCTCCAAACACTCCAGCCTGTTCTTTTCTTTCTTAGCCAAACATATTTGATAGTTATGGCATGAAAGCACTCCTGAAAAGTAACTGTAGGTAAAATGTTACCTGGCATTGATAAACACTAGAAGTCATATTCCCTGGGGAGATCAAATGAACCTAATTCCATTTCTCTTTTTGCTGATGACAGAATGTTTTTTGCAAGTGTAGATCATCAATTTTGTTGCATCTCTGTTAGTGCGCAGCGCACTCCCTGCTTGTCTAGCGGACAGTGCAATGGAGTGTTCAGGATTGCTCGAGTCTACAGCACTTACTCCTCCTTTGGGAGGGTGTTAAACTAGAACATAGGAGAAGCATGCATGTAATTCACAATACTGCTGGCTTTTCAAAAAAAAAGAGGGGGGAAAAAACAGTTTCATTGAGAAAAATACCAGTTTTTAGAACTCAGAAATAGACTGCACTCCTTTCCCCAAGGCCTTTTCTATGACTTTGGTGAATACTTATGCCTTAATGTAATTTCTAGGTATAACATAAGTAAAAATATAAGTGTCCCAGTGAAAGGGAGCACTTTTTCAAAGTTTACAGTAATAGAATTCAAGATTTTTTTCTCCAAGATTTCTAACAGAAAAATATTGACACATACAGCAGTGAAGAAATTAAACCCCATCTTCTCTTCAAAACAACAGGGCAAAACCTTAAGACTTCATGTGCTAAATGTCAGTTAAGGCTCAATTGCTTTTTTGTTGCAGTTTGCTTCCTTCTCAGTCTGAACTATCTGCTCGGTCTCTGAAAAATGGGGAGTTTATACTTCACACCATCTACATTTCAGGCATTATTGCAACTGAGAGGGTTCATCTGTACTTTCCTAGTAATGACACAAGTTCTGAAACAACTGATACAGCATTCACCTGTCTAACTGCCTTTATTTAATTAGTATTTATCTTTAAATCCAGATACGGAATTTTTTTTAAAAATCTCACACTTATATTCTGTATACATGGTGTGAACTTTCTCATCCTGTATTAAAAAGGTAATAAAACACTAGAAAAATGGGACTTTTTTCATTAGTCCAGAAGTACAGATCCAGCTATCCTGAGTGTTCATGTACTACCTGTTCTGTGGCTCTTACTAATAACACACCTCACATCTTCAGATTAACGAACACCATTTTTAATGAAAAAAAAATTCCAAAACAGGTTTCTCTATTATACAGAAAAGAGAATCGGTAAGCACTTAACTAGCTCTTTTGCTGTTGTTTATTAGGTGAATTACTTAAATTTTCCTCTGGCCATGCTGTAGTAGTTTCTTCATTTTAGAACACTGTGGCATTACATTCTTTATTTCAGAATATTGTGACATTAATTTCAGATGTTTTGGGGGCACTAAAGCCATTTTCATGCAACCTCATTAAGAAGCCCTTACAAGCACTGTATTGTCAGTCTTAACTACTCATTTATTGTCAAAAAAGTGGAGTTAGTCCATGAGACCATTTCAAATTCTGAGAAATGAGTAGAGAGGCTTGGCCCTTAAAATTGGCTGCTACAACACATGAACTACAGGAATAAGTGAAGGTCAAGAACAAATGAAGTTCAGAAACAACAGTACTGCAAAATTAAAGAATCATGTCTTACAGTGAAATCTTCATTTAAAAGCAAGGCATATTGTTTACTAATGCAGAAGTGATCTATACCAAACAAAAGTTTAATATGCTGTAAAAAGACAGATTCGTTTTGCTAATGTGCATGCAAGGATCATGGGGGTAAAACTCAGAATTTGACTATCATTGAAAAACAACAAATAAAACAGACTTGACTAGTAAGACATTTGAGGTTGGTTTGTTTTTGATGGGCAGAGGTACTGCGTTTTGGAAGTAAACTACGAAGGGATACATCCCTCTAAAATACACTAAAACGTTCATATTAAAGAAACAAGCTGCAGCCTTTTGAGATGAAAGCGTCATTGTGAAAACCTTCATTTAATGGTAAAAATGCACTCAAGTCACTAAGCATGTATTACACTACATCCTCATCTACATTCAAAATGGTTATTTTTTTGGTCCACTTCACTGCCATAGGTTTTCTGCAGGTTTTCTTTGTATTTTCATGTCCAGTGGATGAATTTCCCATGCAATGCAAATGAAGTTTTTGGCCTTAGCTCCTACAGAGCCCAGTCTCACCCTCAAAGTGTTTTATATTTCAACCTACCTAGTCTGACTCGTATTTCTTGTAGAAATAAAATTCTTCCCAGTTGCCCAAGATCTGGCAGTCAGGAGAGCTCTGATAGGATATCCACTTACTTCAGATGTAATCTGTCAGCAAATGGACATTCTTTTCTTTGCATTTTAATGTAAGAAGAAAGTTTGCCTTGCCTGGGGAATACACCACATTGCCCATTTTTATCCTCTGCTGTGGGGCTCAATCCACATGAATGGGGTATTTTGATCCCTTATTTCCAGCACCCAGAGAACCGGCCATTCTTGGAATTATTAAATACAGTAAATGAATTAGCATAGCTTTTCTTGAAAAAAATTAAACACTTCCTTTTAAAGCTTTAACCCCTTGAGAGGAAGGCTGCCTAAGTGATTATATAGGAGGGAGGGGAAGGAACAAAAGCAGGCAGATAAGACTTTTTATCAGCTTTAAAAGCCTTCTTCCATTTCTATTAAACAAAAAACCCAACTTTTATCTGCAAAGGAGGAAAAAGCGTAATTCAGCTTTGAAACACAACTAAATTGTAACGTATCTGATGCTGACGATTCAATCAACTTATTTTACAACCAAAAATGGCTTCGTTACTTACCAGGGCTTCAGACCATTCTGGGATCCTAGATTCGAGTTGTTCCCCTTCCCACGTATCACTTACGGTAAGAAAACTCTGCAGGTAAAATTTAGCTGCTTGCTGTCTGAGCATATTCCCTTTACCCTCATTAGAGTCAAAAGCAAAAATTAAAGCAAAAGGACATTTATCTATTCAACTGAAAGTTAATAGTTCTATTCAAGGTACATCAGACAGGAGACAGGATTCTGCTCTTTCCTCAATCACTTCGATTTTGTCTTATTAAAAAAAATAAAAATCACTAAGATAAAAATCTGAATACTAGGAAGCAGACTGAGTGCAAAGAGAGCTTATTAGTCATCTCCTCTGGACAGAACTAAGCATTAACTAGCACATATAAGAGCTATATAGTATCTTTGAAAATTACCATGCTAAATATATAGAGCTTATTAGTCATCTCTTCTGGATAGAACTAAGCATTAACTAGCACATATAAGAGCTATATAGTATCTTTGAAAATTACCATGCTAAATATATATAAAAAACCCCCACTAAATATTATAGTAGGACATTCCCCCATTCTATCTGTTCACATCAGAGACAGATCTCTGAGCTATGCTGGAACTTGCGGATGCACAGGCAAGTCAGCTGAAATAAGCAGTCGTTTTCTTTGCAAAATTGAATCTTCAGATATTAGCTCTAGGAATCTCAAGTTTTTTAAATCTCACGAGTGCCCAAGCTAATCCAGTCATTCCTTTCTAATAATTATGGAGGATATATGTTGTGATTATTAACACTAATAAAGAGAAAAACTTCAAATGACTTTCTTCAGCACTGCACTTTAGAGATAATGTGCTTTACTTCAATATACAGTTAAAACGTCAAGGAAATATGAAGTGTAGAAGAGTTTCATTCAACACTAGCTCAACATAGTTTGGCCATGTAAAATTCACTGCTGGCATACTGTTTAACAGAATCTTTTAATTTTTTTTCCTTCCTTAAAACAGAAAATATCTTTCATCTATTTATTAAAAGCTTTAGGTTGATGAAAATTGCACCATCATCAGCTTTATTCTTGCAGGTGAGTATCTATTATAAAATTCAATTATTTAACTATAATAAAAAAAGACATATTGAAATACTATGCACTGCATGGTAAACTTATAAGACTGGATATAGCACTTCTGCCTTTCCACTTGACAGCTGTAAAAGTGCTCAGCAGCTCACCTTACTCATTAACTATATACAAGTTATATGATTGCAGAAAATCAGGAAAGCACATGGCTCTATCTCATATTAAGAACAAATGGGCAGTAATAAATGACTGCTTGCAGACAGTAAGAGCCACATCAGCATACAGAACCAACTGAATTCTTAAGAATGGGACTTAATTCCTGCCAGCAGAACTTGAAGCAATACAAGAGCAAGTCAAAAAGCAGAGCTCAGTATTTAAATTGCCTAAGCAAAAGAACTAGATTCTCAAGAAACATAGAAGAAAAAAAAAAACAAAGGGAAATTTTAAGCATGTACCACTTGCAAGCCTTCCAAGGCAGCAACTGAATAATGTTTTTAAAAGGTTGGATGTTACGCAGAACAGTAATCGAATCTCTCTGATAATATATTTCAGAGAGTTGAAAGAAAGTAGAGGATGTGTATTTTATATGAAAATACAGATTAAGTTATTCACTTTATAGAAAACTGCTGGCAGCAATTTACAAAACAAAAAGCCATTAGGCTTTATTTCAAGAAAACCAATTAAGATCATATTTAAAAACTTCCTCAAAGTCATTACAAGTTAAGGTCCTCAAAAGAATCTGGATAGGCAGGATCCATTTTCTGAACTTACAGCTTAAAAACATGGAAGTATGTGTATGTTTAACATCACAGACATGTACATAAATGGACACAGCATTGCATTTTATGTGTACACTTTAAAACAAAACATGCTTAGCAAAATGTGGAGCTATACAGACTATACAATTTACACAGCTGGGTGTCATTCCAACCCAAAATATTACCATTTGCTAGAAAATCAAGCTTTACTTTGTACAGGACCTTGACAGGATTAAGTTTACCCCTTACTCAGGAGGCTGAAACTGAACAATAAGCTAAGTAGTCAAAAGACTTTATTTAAACTTGTACAAAAGGCATTAAAAAAAAAAAAACTAGAATTCATGCTTTACCAAATATATTACATCATACAAGTCAGTGTGGTATAGTTGACAAATCCAGTTTAACTTCATCCACTTTAATGGCATATTTAGTTAAAATGTAACACTGACTTCACTGGAAAACATTTAATTTAAATTCAATTTCCAAGTGCATCAATTACCTAACAAAAAAATTGTGCTAGTCAAAAACAAACAGAAAGAAGGGTACTGAGCGAAATAAAGAGCTCCCATTCAGAATGTTCAGTGTTCTGCTTAAGTGTAAGCACCACATGGCATTCCATCCAAGTCTCCCAACCAGGCATGGTACCCCACATAGCACGAGAGGAATTTTTCTGTCTGACAGATGGATCCCTTTTTAGGATGGTTAAATTGTTAGTTGCTCAAAACAAAGTTATTTCACAATTGGTGATTTAGCTAGTCAAAACACACGTGGGAACTGCCAACAAGAAAACACATCACATCTACTGAAGCTCTTTTTGGCCTCATCGTGATAATACCAAACACAGTAAGGCATATAGATCATAGAAACTGTAAGTCACAGTTACTGTGGGATGGGAAAAATTCCACTCTCCTCTCTGTATTACCTGACATAAATTGTTTTACATAGCTTTTGTTATACATCACACAGAGGTGTGCACTGGCGTGGCTGAATGGGAAGGAGAAGAACCTCTATCAGAGGAGGAGGAAATAGATCGAGTAGCAGCTTCCCGCTGCAAATCTTCAACCTTCTTCTGAAGTTCAGTCCGGATGGCAAGTAGTTCTTTGAGATTTTGATGGATTGGAACCTGTTGGAAGAAGAAAGAAAAGGTTACATGGACCATAATGAGTTATCTTCTTAAGTAACAGAAGAAAACAACTGTGTTTTCCTCAGAAACATAAGAAATCCTACACCTGTGAATTTCATTAAATCAGTATTTAGGGAGAACTGAATTTCTTTAGTCATCTGAAAGTTCAGCAAACTTTCTAACAACATAGATGGCAAAAAAATCTATTCAAAAGACTGTATGCAAATTGACTTTATGGCATACCAAATTATTCCAATAGATGTACTGCTATCCCTTGCTACCAAAATCACTTTCAGTTTAATTTAAAATGTCTTCCCCAGGAATTTCTCCCTCCTGCCTGTTGAGACAGAATTTGTTATGTAAAAAGAGTTTACAGAGCTGGCATTCAGTGCTTTGTCCGGGACACTGAAAAGGATGATCTCTACAGATTCACTCTGAGGAGCTCCTGTCTAGGCAAATTTTAGAAATAGTTACAGGGGCTACAGTCAGATCTGGTAGTGCAATCCCTATTAGACGTCACTCTTAATGCGCTCTTAATGCTAGATAACTACCAATGAACAGTGAGGAGACTGTCTGTTCCCTTCAACTGTTTTAGATCCGTATGGAGTATGTTGATACATTTCTCAACAGGCACCTTTCCAAGACAGTGACCCCTTCCAGCTCGGGATTTGCAGCCAGGCTTTGTCAGTGGTGGAAGTGGACTGTGCTTGTGGGGCCCACCCAGACACACACTCTGAGCAGCCTTCTGCAAAAGTGGATCCTACCCGTTTCTGCCTCTGTTTCACTAAGTGGCCTGAAAAACACCAGCACCTTTGGCCAAAGGTCTTTATTAGCATTCTAAAGGGCATTTTTCAGTATCACCTAGAGCGTTCAAATGTATCAGGCCAAAGGAAGATCTCTTCTTCTTTCAGCTAGATCCATTACCTCAGACAAGCACAGAGACCTCTCCTTCTTCCAAATGCCAGAGAGTAGCCAAAAAGAGTTTGACTGCTGACTGCTTTTAATTTACTTTATCCTTCAAATTCTGAATTCTTTACAGCTTTTGGAAAGAGTAAGATGGGTAAAGAATTTAACTGGGCTGGCAAGACAATCATGGAGAAATGCAGAAGTGGGAAATCTATGGATTGTTATACACAAAGTCATTTATTTATATCTGACGCCTCGGGAATGCCAGGCTCAAAAGTATTGCACTTACCAATCATTGCTTTCTACTGCTCAAAAGTGATTACAGGGCTGGCTTGCACATACAAGCATGAAATTCTTACATGGTGCTATGTATAGAAGATACCAAGAAACTGAAAGGGTTTCTTCTTGCCATCAATGCACAACTGAGTCACCATTCACACTTCTGTGAATTCAGACTTTTTAAAGAAAGTTTATCAAAAATCCACGCATCAGATTTTGAAATTTTCAAAATCTAACGCTTGTGTTTTTCAAAACAGAAAAATCTTGTTTTATTTCCAAATTTACTTGAATTTTAACTTGAAAGACTAAAATAATACCAGCTATTTAGATGAAGTGAAACATTTTTTTGACCTGGTACTTTTTTCTAGTATTGTGGTTTATACCATGAACAGAAACTTCAGTCTATTCATAAAGCTCTACCTCCAGTATTCTGGGAGTCCTCAGTTCATCCAGTATGTCACCTACAGCACTTTCAAAAGCATAACTTCATGTCTTCAGAAGAACTATCACTGCATACCACTATGTATGACCTTGGAGTCCTGCCTCTGCCCTGGAATGAATCCTTTCTCCTCCTGCAATCTTATTCAGTGAGAACTACACAAAGTTTTTCGCAAGTGAGGCAACAAGACCAAATAAAACAGCCTCCTTCACTAATCAGAACAAACCACCTCCTACAGTAGCTAATCTCATTTCCCAGAGGGGATCTAAAGAAAATATATGCACCTATGAACATATCAAAACTGAGCTCAGCAATGAAGTTCCTCCAAGATGCTGTAATACATACTATGGAGAATTCAAATTTCAGTGAAGACCAAGATTTTCTTCTGGAATTAGCACTGTCCCTCCTCTTCCACCTCCCTCCCTCTCTCCGCGAGTAAAGATCTCCTCCCTCCTACACTCCCACTGCAGAGTTCTTTTTTTATGAAGACATTTTCCTGGAACACTAAGGTCTATAACAGAATGATTTAACCATTGGTATCATTAGTCACGCAAGCCTTGGGTCACAGGAGATTTGTACACCTGATTTCTGAACAGCTCCATCATCATTCAGCATAACAAGCCAATTTCCTCCTAGACATCTTTCAACAATATATTACCCAGTGTGTTTCACTGCGTGCTACTCAAACACTTGTGAAAAGCAGCATCATACAACCAGCTTTTGGAGAATTCACTACTGCATAAAAGATGCTGCAGAAGCAGCATCCTATGTGCTTAAAAAAGAAAGAGAGAGGCTGCACTCCTGCATTCCTCCAGAATCAAATTCAGGAAACCGCATATTCCAAATTTTGATGAAAGTGCTGTTCTCTCAATGTTTCTATGTCAAAGAATAGAACCACCTTAAAATAAATTATCTAAACAACAATAATGGCATTTATGAAGAGGGTGCACATTTGTGTTGCACAAAATTAAGGTTGAAAAATAACTAACATTTATTTTATAAATTAAAGTTTCCTAGTGGATGTTCTACACTTTCATCTTACGTGAAGAAACATTTATTTCTGCAGCACCCTCATGAGGTATAGAAGCAGTATACTCCACTTTTACAGACAGGGAACTGAAGCAAGCACTTAAGCAAGTGCTTAACTCTGCGTCTTCAATTAAGCTGTTACTACAGTCCATATGAAACTTAAAGGGATTATTTTCTCAGATTATATTCAAAGGGCTGAACTGAAACTAAAGACCTCCAACACTCACAGCATTACTCACTTCTTGTTCCGATTCCTAGGTCACAGCTCTCTCCAACTCCTTATCAGATCTCACTCTTCCTTTCTAATCCCATTTGCTCGTGGTCCTTGAGAAATCACCGAGTTTGTTCTAACCTCAGCCCTCCAAAATGCCTGAACTTCTTCCAGGATGTGAACAGGCACATTTCTGAAAGGTGATCTCTCACTGAAATTTCAAGTCTGCCACAGAGATGAAATACTAAAGAAAAACAACCAGCACCTTTCCAACAAAAAGAAATCAACAATATCAGTATTTTGATATGGGAAAACATTTTTCTTAGTCCAGGTCCCATAAGCATCTGAGATTTTTGGACAAAGTTTTGCAGAAGCAATTCAGACACACACACTTGTGACTCAACACAAATCCTTAAAGCCTGGTAAAGTTGTAAGCAAGGGAACACAAGCTTTTTTATATAACGGAAGAAAATGATAATCTTTTAAAAGTCTCTGCTAGATGTAAACACTGCAAAACAGTTTGACGTACGTATCATCATGCTATTTTATATGGCAGTGTAAACATGATTGACTTCCTATGGTTAAGTTTTTCAAAAGAAAAGATTCTTTGTTGCTTGCATTTAACACAGCATCACGTGCGCACACACAGAGTATCGTGTGGATAAACAATGGTATAAAACCATGTGAAACCGCAAAAACGGATTTCACACACTAAACCTCAGGTACCTTCTTTACTGTCCTGAAATAACATGTCAAATTCAACCTAGAGAAATCTTCAGCACTTTTAGAATATTTTCAAACAGCTAACAATACCTCTGTTTATTAGTGATATAAAGACCATACAGTCATAGTGTAAGATAAAGCTGATATAGACAGTTGAAAGGTGTAAAATATAAGTTGTTATATTAAATAAATAAATAAATAGATGCAGCATGGCATGAGGAGCTGCACTTGAATTCTTCCACTGTAATTTCCCTTTCTCGAGAAAAGCAGTATGAAAGAATGAGAAGACAAACAATGGTGCTAAAGAGAAAAGGGGGGGGGAAGCACTTGAGATCCTCAATCTCAAGTCACATATTTTTTGAAATGAAACAGTTAAGAGAACCAATTAAAACTAGAATTACACAGCTTCCCACTATCTTGGAGGGATGCAGGAGGATTAAAAGGATGAAGCATGTTTAAGTGAAATCTGTCATAAAAGTGATGAAAATTAGAAACCTTTACTTTACACCTGCATTTCCTGAAGTGCCAGAGTTTCTCATACTATCCTGTGAAAATTCTTACAGGTTACTGTCTACAATTTCAGCACTCCACACCATTATATTTCAGTGTGCGACTCCTCCCTCCAATAAAGCCTTCTTCAGAATAGGTCCACAAATCTTCACAATACCACCTGTGATAGCTTGCTGTAAACTAAGTTCTCCTTCACTTTGCACCATTTAGGATAAAATGAACTGAAAGAATGATACTTCTATACGAAATAGGAAGTCTGGAAAACATCATTTATTAAAAGATCTGGCTATCACCTTAATATGAAGTGTATACTTATACAGCATAAACAGCATCTTCACAGCAAACTTTTAGTACAGTCCTGTTAGGAAATCAAATAATTGATTTGATTGAGATGAATCTGTTGGAGTCTAGCAGCAGATGTACTGTTTTCTGCTCTGTCATCCTGCCTCTCAAATCAGAGAGCAGAAGCTCAGAAGATGACACGACCCACAACCCAGTCGCATTCAAGTCACCTTTGCTGCTTTACGCCATTATCCGGAGGCTGGGTTTTGAGAAGCGCCTGCATCCTTTCCTTTGTAATACCAGCTTCCCAGCACATCACCTTAGTCATGCTGCTAGGCAACACTGGACCACTAGAGCCAGTTTCTAATCATTTTTGTTTTATACTCTACAAGAAAGATAATAGCTACTTCTGGTACACAGGAGGGGACTACACAAGATGAAAACTGACCCAAAAATGTATTCAATTTTTTGTTAGAGTTCTAGGTATGCTAACAGTTTCATAAGAATTTGTAACTGTTCTACTATAATTCAAAAATTGATTAGGTTATTTTTCATTAAGTCTTCAAGATGTTTTTAGCACTTTATTTAAACTACTACCTCAAAAACCTCAAAGTGCTGAAAACTAATCAAATTTCTTTCAATTATTTCTCCATTATTAATCTTATCTTTCCACTTTACATTTTGCTAAAATACTTCAGCAAAAAGTGGAAATATAAAGCTTAATATACATTAACAGATTTTGATGGGTCAACCTAACTTAAAAAATAAATCTTTCATTTGACTGTTTGTAAGATGTAAAGCAGATTTCTCTAACAACATAAAACTTACTAAAATATATTAGACGTTAATAAATTAAAACAAAGCTGACCATTGCACCTAATATACCTAGAAACACAATCCAAGCAGGGCTTTGACTAAGGAGTTTGCTAGCATCGCTAAGTAGCAGGGCCTGGGTAAGGAAAGATAAGGGCTTAGATCCTTAGAAAGTCTGACATTGCTCCAGGCATTAACCAAAATGCTGATTCTCTAAGAGTTGGTGAAGAATTTAGCTCCAGCACTTCGAGAAGACTTTTGGGTGTGCTGGTTTGTTTTTATTTTAATTGCTACTGTAATATTGACTCAGGAACTAAGAACAGTGCTCTTTACCATTAGATTGTTGCTCTCCTCCTCAACTGCTATTTAATCTTTTCCAGCCACCTACTCAAACTCTGTGAGCACACTCCTTTCATCTCTCCTGAGCAACAGCCTTACTGCTATTGCTTAATATGCCTTTATAGCCTTACTCCAGTTTTCCATGACTCTAGCAAGCTTTTAGTATTTTAAGCTCCCACCAAGTTTTGTAGCCCCTTCCCACCCAAACTCCTATTTTTATTCCATTATCTCCTTCTCATTGGGTTAAGAACTTTTCTTTTCTTTTTTTTTTTGGCAGGGGGTGGGGAAGCTAAACAAATGAACCTTATTAGGAAGATTATATTTGGTCAAGTATTTAGAATTTCCTAGTTTTCCAGGAATTTACCTTTCCCCTCCCACCATCTCCAACATTCCCCAGGCACCCAGTCCAGCTTTTCTGCATCAAGCCATGCATAAGCTTAGGATACGATGCCCCTCATACAATCTGTTAACTCACACCTACCTTCTAACTCTTATATTTCTTCCCCGCTACTTCCCCTCCTTATCTACAAAATTGCTAGTTGCCCTTGCCTGCTTCTCTCTGTCAAAGTCCTCATGCATGAGCAATCTCTTTCCCCTTTAAGAGTCGATATAAACCTCTCACTGCTGCAGTACTTGCAGCATTTGAAAAAAGAAATAAACAAACAATCAAAAAAAAAAAAAACACTAAAAGAAAACCCAGTAAGATAATGTCAAAATGATTCAGCCAAGTAGAGTTTTCATTTTCAGAGAACCAATTGGAGGTTCCCTCCAATATGTAATATATTACAATATTAACCAGTTAACAATGGATGGGTTTTTATTTTCAAGGTTAGGTAGCTTAACTGTCTGTTTCATTCAAAAAGCAGATACTTCTCCTATATTTAAGATATGAGGCACCTACTGGCTATGATGAGCTGAAAAATACATAGAAGACTACTAATGAAACATTTTTTATTGCTTAAAACATCATTGATATGAAACTATTTTTTTAAACCAAATTATCCACATGCAAAAGTGAAACCACTTCACAGTTGTAGTAATTATCCATGGGGGGTGAAGATTTGGGGAAAGAAAGGTTTTGTGTGGTTTTTGTTCCTCTTTTTACACATACACATAAACTACAGTTATACCGTACAATATACAAACCATAGTACATATTAAAAAAAACAAAAAACAAAAAAAMCTTTCTAGACACAACACAACTCCATTTCCAAAAAGATTCAAATCTTTCACTTCACAGAATTACTAGGGCTCACTTACAATATTGATTTCCAGGTTTTCCTACTCACATAATCCTTCAGGATCCTGAAGTGTTTTGGGATAATAAAATTTATCCATATAAATTGTGTTATCAACCCAAGGATACACATTATGTGTGCTGCAATATCAACATAAGGATAAATAAAAAGAAATTGTAATAGCTACTCATTTACAGTACTGTAAATTCTTAACTGGATGGATATCTACTGTGTACCGTACTTGCTCAAGGACGGTCATTGACATGAATATTGTTAAACTGGGAGTGTATTTCATCTTGTTCAACAGGTATACTTTACCTGTTTCAGCAATAGAGAAGAAAGGCTGCAGAAGAAAATGATTATTTTAAATTCATTGCTTGAATTAAGACTGTCAATATTTTTTTAAAATCTCTTTGCATTGCAAATACCATAGCATCTTTCACTTGAGCTTTTTGTTCCTCTTTATAAGAGCTGTAAGTCTGACAGAGGTGCTTCTAAAACAGATTTAACAGTATAGAAGAAGCAAATCTTAAATTATGAAAACAGCAATTTTCAATAATAATCAATACTACTTGACTTATTTAGAGGTGTGCTCCTGGGAGACCAACCAAAATCCCAAGGGCTCTCTGGAAAAGGAATGACTGATAAATAGAAATTATGAACCCTGCTGTGTGGGAACTGCAATACAGATTTTGCAAACAATAGTACAGATTTACAGGATCAGTAAACTCTGCATGCATTACAAGCTAATGCCATTAATTGTAAAATCCACAGTCCATTTAGATTGGTATTTAGACATCTCATATATTGGGGCAGGAGGAAGAAGGGGAGACAAGACCACAGTTCATGGCCACAGAGTGCCCAAAATGTCAAGCCATATGATCCCTTTGTCCCTGTCCTTTGTTTAACACAACAGTATTAAATCAAATGTATTAACCGAAAATATTACAACCAACATCAACACACTCAGCAATGGAAACAAGAGACAATTTTACTAAAGGCAGGTATAACCATACTACAGACACTCCATGGATCAAGTAGTAAGTCATATTCTCTTATGTGCAGAAAAAAGTGTATCAGTAATTATGTGTCCTGGTTTATTCTCATTTAATTTTCCAACTTATTTGGTCTTTTAAAAATGCAATAGTTAGCATTTTGTTGACACTGAAGTTCAGCTGACATTCTATATCTCAACCGCACAGTACATCACATCCTGCAATTCTACACAGCAACCTAAAAGAAGAAAGCAGTAATCACAGAATCGGTAAGGTTGGAAGGGATCTCTGCATATCATCTAGTCCAACCCTCAAAAGAGTGGCCCATATGGGGATCGAACCTGCAACCCCAGCATTATTAGCACCGTGCTCTAACCAACTAAGCTAAACCTAACCCCCACTGTAATGCTTTCAAAAATTTTCCAGACCATTTCTCATTTCTGTGTACATTGAGCAACTAGCTATTTATTCCTACTTTTTTTAAGCCATTTTTTTCAAAATACTTCAAAATTTTTATTGTTACTTTTTTTTAAATCTATGAACAGACTTTTCCTGGCTGCTCATGGAAGCTCTGAAGGTCGCCTGTAGCACACAAATCTATTTCACTATCTGAACTGAATTTCTGTGTTATAAACACTGCTATCCTTGCATACTGGATAAAACTCTTAAACAAACAAGAAAAACCCCACATCCTCCTTGTCCGATGAAATACATAAGGGTTCCTATGATATTCTCTCTAGTAGTAGACAATTTCCAGGAAAACAACTTGAAGAAAAACTATCAGGGATAGAAAAAAATAAAACAAAATGAAATTAAAGCCCTCCACTCCAAAGGTTAAAACCTCCTTTCCAGAATGCATGAAACCAACAGAAGATATGCTAATTGACAAAGAGATACTACCCAAATTTGATGACTGAAAAACTTACTTTCTAAAATTCTTTCACTCTCATGTATCCAGATACTACTTGATGAAAGGATCAGATCCTTTACTCATGTTCTGCATATATGAATAACAGAGTACTTCATTTCAAAAAACACTGCTCCTGCAGAAGTCATATTCAGGAATATCATTTGTTGCATTCTTCCCACCTTCCAAAAGAGCCCAAGCAGATTACAGACAACTGGCAGCTAGAGTTTCTCAGACCACTGCAAAGAGGAGGCTTGAATGATTACATAAGAAAAGAAGGGGAAATATGTTTTCAACTGAAAAAAAGAAAAAAGAAAAAAAAAGAAAGTATGCTATTATCTGTTCCAGACTAGTAAACTTATTTTAAAATCATCTGTACATCCAGTAGCAGGTAAAGGTAGCACAGTGTATTTGAATGAAAGAGCTCATCTTCCACGAGTCCAATCTAAGGAAAGGACAAAGGTGAAAATCTCTTCTCAGTCAATAAATTCAAATAGGATAGGACTAAAAATCTATCTAGTTTGCTTGGGACAAATAGTCAATAATGATGTAACACCTCCAAACTGAAAACAGGGAACATTTTATTTCACTTAAAAATTAAAATGACCTTGTTGAAGCATAATTCAGCAAGAAGGGAATCCACAAGAGATGTCCCCATAGTACACTTCTCAGACACCTGAGCTCTGCACCCTCTAGAAAGGGGCTATGCCTCACCTAATTCAACAGGATCTACTGCAATACAGTCATCACCCTAGAACGGGAATCTTGATGCACATAAATATCATCAAAAGCACCAATTCACCGTTGCCCAAAACTCTGATAAATGTAAATATGCATCATTACAAGCAAACTTGTCTTTACAGAGCTAAGAGAAGCTCTAAAGTCTCTATATCCTAGTACCCTGATAAATATGATCAGATCTTACTGTACTGTTACTGTCTAATGAGACTAAGATAATTAAAGAGAGTAAAACAAAGCAAAAATACTTATATACAGTTAGTATTCAGACAGCAATTTTCAAATAGAGAAATAAAGGTCTTGTATGCCCAATTCCAATAGAAAAGTGAATAAAGTAGGATGATTAACTTCTCTCATCCAATTTAAAAATTCAGGCCAACCTCACTAATAAAGCTAAAATTACAAACCCTAAAAGATTGCCTGAAATCAAAGACTGCCCTTTTGCTTTTATGAATTTCCTCTCCCACAACATGAAGTTGGTTGAGAAAGCGTATCAAACATCTATTCTGATTATATTAAAAGGTTTTTCCTTTATCTTCCTTTAAATTCATGTACTAATCATCTCTCCTTTTCGGTGAGCTGCTCAAAAACTACAAACGTTTTCCAGTTTCCTGAAGAAATTTTTTTGTAGCTGATAAAACAGCATGAATTTGACTTGAACTGTTATTTCTTGAAGACCTCTTTATTAATGTTAAATATTTCATTTTCTGTTATTCCAGTTGAAAAACAAAAGAAACACATTCAAAGTTATTCAACAAAAATCGCCTTTTATCAGTAGGCAGAGACGTGTCCTCCCTATCCACCATTTTTAAACCATCTCCACTGACTCTTTAAGAAATCTGTTCACCTGAAGATAAGTGAAGACCTGCTGGCTGTCCCAGTGGTGATGGTCTTTTTTGCTGTTACTGAATGGATTTGAATATTACTGAATGGGCTAACAGGGTCTGAAACTACACAGTGCAAAAACAGAACATAAACCAGAGAAGCAAACAACAGTTTATGTAATCACAATTTATCTGCATGACTTTGAGGTTTCATAATTAGATTGAAGAACACAGTTCTACAACCAACAACTGTAATTTCCTCAACGAATTTATCCAAGTAAATGTGAAACTTAAAAGATATTTGTCATGACACAAACTTCAGGCCAGAAACAAGAGAAAAGGCATGACACGTTCATGAGTCAAAGATAAGTTAATGCAGGAGAACTGAGAGGTCTAAATAGCTATACTGTTCTTCAAGAAGGTAGTGGTAGAGTGAGGGCAATTATCAAGATCATCATTTTACTAACAGTTTTAGGCCTAGAAATTACAGTAATTATGTGGGTTTGCTGTTCTGAGGGACCTGTCCTCAAAGACCAGAGAAGATCAGTGACTCACACATGTTAGGGTACATACAGAGCATTCTCCAAAACAAGGAGACAGAGTGGCAGTGAGCACAGCTTGCTGCTAATTGTATGAGAGTTACAACATTTTCTCATTGTATCATTTCTTCCCATCCCTCAGTCTCTTTTGGACAGCGTCTGGCTTTCATAAATGTTTATAGAGCACCTAGCACAATAAGCCTGCTCTCTTTGAGGGCCTACAGATCCCAATTAAATACAAATAATAAGCTGACATTGCTGCATGTCAATAAACTAAAATATATATGGAAATGCTGTTCAGAAAACAGGCTAAGGGAAGCTGAGATTTTGCTAAAAAGTAGCTGACAACTTTACTTAAAAAAAAGAATCACTAAAATTAAAATGCACCTTATTTCTTTACAGACATTATAAACATCTAGTAGCCATAGGACTGCATCAACGAAAAGAGGGCAAATGAGAAAACAGTAGTAAGTTTAAAGGAAACATTCCAGCAAGAAAACAAGCGATCCAGACTCTACTAGTACCTTAAAAGGGATTTCTCAGACACATGGACTTCTACATGTACTGCCCTTGAAACTTACCTAGAAACACCATCTTTTATAACAGCCTCTGACTTGTGGGTGTCTAATAAATTTGAAGCTCACGTCTCTAACTGCTAGAAGATGAAAGCAGCTTTCAAACAGTCACTTAATACAGGTAATTTATCATAATACGCTTGGGGATACCTTCAAATGTTAACTTAATAAAGAGACTGTGCACTACCCTCAGATATATTATGGTTGTGACACAAGCTGAATATTCTTTCTTCCAACTTTTAAGCATGAGTGCATATGGGATATTTGTGTGATGAGATTTAGAGATTTATCTGAACAGTAGGCATTACTTGTAAGAACAAATACTAGATGTATCAAGGAACCTGAATAAGGACTCTTTAATCTCTGGCATGCCAGCCTGAAAACATCTGAAAACAAGTATCTAATAAGATAAAAAATGAGGAGGGTCTATAAAATAAGCTGGTAAGTAGCCCAGTTCCTTTAAAAAACTGCTGCTGCACTTCGCATCATTGCTGGCAAATGGCAAAACCTTAACAAAGCTGCATCTACAAGACAGCTAAGGCAATACAGAAAAAAACAATAATTACCGCTGTGTGGGTTATAAAAATATTCTTCTAATAACAAAAATGGTTAATCTGTCACCTTTCACAACCCAATAAAATGATACTGCAACTCTCCTCTTCCACTGGTGAATTTAATGAAAACATCATTTTACCAAGTTTTACCACAGCTTATGTCTTGTTTTAGGAAATCACTTCCCCCTCCCCACCACCTGCTGAAATACTTACAACAGATAAGTACTTTTCAAATGAAATACTGCACTCAACATTAGGTAAAATACTCATTTTGATATGTGCACTTTAACCTAAGACATAAAAGTCAAGTGAAAGCTCATACCTGAGGTCGCATTCTTGGGTTCCACCTGACATAGTAATTCACCCATAGTTCCAAATGGTTCAGACTGGCTACAGGATACAGGACGTGGTTTTCATAGTTTACGTAGAAAGGATTTGTAAATTCATCTAATTGACTGTTAATGTAGGACCACAGCGATACAGTCTTTGTGCTTACCTCCTGATTGAGTAAAAGAAAACATTTAAATATAAGGACTGCAAAATCTTAAAATAGGTGATCAATAATTACATATCAGTTAATTCTTCTATGAAGATTACCTTATCTACTATAAAATGACAAGCCCTCTGAAAACATTTCCAACACCTGGTCATTAAATGGCCTTAAAACATTAGCAAAACTTAACTTTTCTTCCCTCTCATAGTCAACTGAGAAAGGAGATCAAGTATATTATTTTCAGAGACAAGGTCTTGTTGAGCAAAAAAAGGCTGTACTACTCATAACTTAACAGAAATGCCTACAGCCACTGGAATCTATGGTTACACAGTAACCAAAAAGACTTAAAATTAAATACGTTTTGAAAAGAAAATCAGAATTTAAGAGAATAAGAGAATATATAGTTCGAAAGATCTAAAATAGCATCTGTGGAAAATAATTACTCTGTTCTCCCATCCACATTATTTACTCCTATATATCTAAGTATCATATTTTAAAATGCTGATTTTAACTTTACTTGCACTTTTGAAACTTAAATAAAATCTAATCACCATAAACATGGTTGGATCAAAGTTCAAAATCTGAACTTAAATCAGATCCATTTTACAGTTTTACACTCCTCTAGTGTTGTAAAGCATGTGTTTCTACTACTGCTGTGTCTTAAATTACATTTCTCTGAGAACTGCATCTGACTATTTACTCATGAAGGAAAGCTATCTGGAAACCATACATTTACTGAGAATGCGTTACTTAGCTCCATCTTGTGGTATACGCCTGCAATTTTCACCTACAGAAGCAGGGACACAAACCACAAAAATAACAAAGCCAGATATACCGTGGAATAGTTACTTGCTTTAACACAAACAGGAAGTATTAAAAAAAAAAAAAAAAAAAGCCAGATGTTAAGTAAAAGTATACTTGGAGTATTAAAAAATAAGTTCTTCTTTAAACTATTACTTCCAAATGCTAAGTACTTCAGAGTCCTGACTTCATTCATTTACATATTTTAAATTTTCCCTTAATCTTCAACCATAAATTCCATCAAATTATGTCCTAAAGTGACCTGCAAAGTCATCCATGGGAGTTCCTCTGGGAACAGCAAAAGTAACATTACTTGATAATGCATATTTAAAATTCTGTATGTTGGCTAAACATATCTGAAATAGGATTTTATAGAATTGAGAGAAACAAAACCCAGAAAGGCTGTACATAATAATTAAAGAAAAATGAGCAGTACTTCATTTCATAATGGGGTATGAGGTACGTGTTTCTCACACCATCGTAATTTCACATCCAGGTTGCTTTTTAAGTCTGTGACAAATGTATCCAAAAAGCAGATTAAAAGTTCTTTGGTCTTGTATTCTAAGCACTTCTGTATAAAAACAAAAGATTAAGAATGTGAATTATAATAGTTATTTACCTCTTTCACTCTTTCTTTTTCACAGTTGCATAAGAAAGTCCCAAAGAGACAACTATAAAGGTGATCCAGAATGGTGATCAAAAATAATTCATTGAATTCAAAGGCTGCAGGAAACTGAAATGAGAAATTTGGTCAAGTTATTCAAATAACTATTTTCAGGAAAACTCATAATTGCAGTAATTCCTAGTGCTTTAATATATTTCACCCATATATTTCTTTATAATATTCCTCAGATACAAACCTCATATTCATTATGTAAGTATATTAAAATATAGGCACAGAATCACTAGCTGAAGTGAAACTTGCACAGAGTTACACACTTCACACAAAGCAATTCATTATAAGGAACTCTAATTGAGAGTAGCCTGTTGTAACTCAACAAAAACACTGGCCTTGACATATGTTGTGTCTTGTTACAGGACAAGAAATCACTTGGGGGGGGGGGGGGGAGATAACATTAAGAGCTTTGTTTCCTATTCTAACACAAGTAATGTTAGAACAGGCATAATGCATAATAAAAACCACTGCATATACAGTGCGCTTAACATATTTAAAATATTTCTTTCACTTTCTATCCAAATGAGGTTATTTTTCTCTATTTCACCCCTTCAGTTTACCATCAGCTATGCACAATAATCCTCTAATCCCTCTTCTTTCTATATTAGAACATAAATCCTATATGTCTGAAATGAAAAAACTGTTAATCCACTGATCACCATTAGGTATTTTATTCATAAGTAAAGGTTACCTTATGCATTTTAGAAAAAATGCAGAAAATTTGAAAACACAAAACTTTCAAGACATATCTTAATATGTGGTGCTTCAAAAAAATCATAAAAGAAGAAATAAACTGCATGCTACCTATTCAGATGGGAAAGATCCTTCTTTAATCAAATTTTATAACAGGACTATGTATGACAACAGCTTGACAGTGCAAAATAACTGCACTCAGTATGACAACAATCTTAAATACAGATTGAATGTAAAACATGTAAGAAAAAATTTAAGAAGATTGAAAAAATTTTTAAATAACGTTTTTCTCACTACCTTGAACGCGAATGTTTTGAGAGAGTGATTTTCAGGACAGATAAAATAAATTTTGTTCATTTTGAACTAAAGCAGTAGATCTTTGCAGAAGGCTAAAAAGAGGTGTTACAGATTCATGATGAACAATTTCCTTCTATATGTAGAAATCTCAAGTCTGTATTTCAGGTATGAAGAAAGCAGCAGACTGGGCTCTGTTATCCATGACACACTGGCTCTGAGTGAATCAAAGGCTATGTTAAATAAAGAAACAAAAAACTCCCAAGTATAGTTAGGAGAAATAAACTGGTCATTGGGACTTGGGATGAACTACCGGATCCAGAAAGCCCTTTTCAATGTCATCTGTGATTTATGAAGGGCAAATGTTTATTTGCGTTGAAAGTAAGGAGTTAGTAGCACAGGGGTGGTGCATTTATTAAAACCAGAAGGATCTACATTTTAAGAAATGTTCTTGCATTAGAAGATTGATTGAAATTAAACATTGCAAAAACATCCTCCTTCCAAAGCTTCTAAAGCTAAGATATATAGCAACTATATACAGCAACTTTCAACTAAAAATTGTTTATATGGAATAGATGAAGCCTTCCTTCTTGTGACTTTCCTGCGGATTATTCAGTGTCAAATAGTATGGTGAGCTTACACTGAGGTTTCTCTCTCAAATTACCAATTTGCGTTTCTTTACCCAGCTATTTGTTTTCATAAAACACGCAGGAACTTCAGATCAAATTTTCTTTTTCAGTTATGTTCAAAAGTTATGACTAACAGCATTTCCTAAAGTAAATCAAGCTAAAACTCAACAACAACATGCCCATGTTAACATCACAGCTATGATCTATAAAAAAATGTATTTTTTTAACATATATATATATATATATATATATAAACAGAATTTGTTACGTAGGTCTGCCGAAGTAAGGCAGGACAAAATCCAATGGGTCTCAGATCTCAGTCTCCTTCTTCCAATCCAACGCAGCAACCAGATACAGAGAACAAAACTAATTTGCAAAGGTCCAAAGTGATATTTGGAAATAACTTTGAAGACAAAGCCTCTCCTAAAGGGACTCTCTTTAACCGAAAACACTTAATGAGCCTTGTCACATTAGGGTTCTGCATTGTGATGGGTCCGTATTAATCAGACGGACACCAACATGGCAGCTATTCTAAGCCAGTGAAGCATATTCAAACTTCCATACATCAGTGGTTACACTCTGACTAATTTATTAATAAGTGATAGCACATTATTGAAACCCCATCTTTGGATACAAGAGTTGTACTGTTGGAACTGATGTATCAAGACTGTAAAGCTTCTATTACTGCTGCTGAAAAATCACTGACCTAAAAATTCTTTCCTCTGTAGTTCCAAGCCCATTAGCATCTGTTTGAAGATTCAGGTGGAAAATTTCCCCAAATGAAAATTTCCTTTTTGTCAAATCCACTAATTGCGAGAGAATACACGGGTCATTAAAATCTCTCACCTGATGCTACTGGATTCTGTGGTAAAGGAGGTATTTACCAGAAGAATTCACTTGCTTCTTTGACAATGTCAAGCAGCATCTGATTCAGAGCCAAGCAAAATAAACTTGCTTTTGAATTTTATGATTAATAAACTCATTCTGCACTACAGTAGTTGAAAGTTGAAATAGTTGAAATACTTGCTAAATAATTCTTATGATTGTGGAATTGAATTGAATTAACTTCAATGAACACCAGATATTTTAAGAGCACTTTATTCATATTTTGCCAGAAATGCATTGTTCATTAGTGGTCTGTTAACAGATGACATCTGGCAAAAACAAAACAACAACAAAAAAAAGCAGGATGCAAATTTCTACCAATTTTAAACATATCTTATTCATATTAGGTACTGTATACTAAAGGTAGGAAGATATTACTTGAACGATAATATTACAAGCAAATTTTAGTTTTGTTTCATTTTAACAGGGCATCAGTATTTCATCTCTTTGAAATACTTCAGATCATTTGCGAGCTTTCCAATTTGAGACCTACTATTCAAAACCATCAGAATCAACAGAAAGGGGAAATCACTGCCTTTTTTTTTTCTTTTAATTAAAAATGTGCTATCGTTACACTTCTCTCAAGTTCTCTATTATTGTATTTTATGTGTTATCAAGACTGGAAAAAACACAGGAAAATAAATAGCTGTCAAGGATGAAGTTTCATTTTCTGAAGCCATCCAGAAATTTGTACCCTAGTGGGAAGCTGGAGATGCTCTCACTAAATTAAGCTGCATGTTTAAAGAATGTAATTCTCAGAACATGAAAAAGAGAATTTGCTTGCTTTCAGCCCTGCCCTTGCCTTTCACATAGATTTACCATAGATTCTAAAGCTCAAAACAAGCACTACTTTACAAGTACTGTTTTACAGAGGGGTAAAATAGAATCTTGGTCTTCCCAAACCCAAGTCAAGGTAATCACAGTCTTCACATATATTCTCTAGGTGTTGAATTCAGCTAAAAAAGAAAATAAAGTGGGCAAGAACTCTAAGAATGATGTTTCAATTTTTCCTGCTGTAACATTAATAATTTTTCAATGTCATTGCTGTTCATGAATTTCAGTACAGTTTCTGAATCCAGGTTTTGAACAGATGTGGTATTGGCAAAATGTTCCATGTCCTCCTGCTCCCCCGCGCCCCCTCCTCCTTTTTTTTTTTTTTTTTTTTTTTTTTTTTCTTTCAAACTAGAGGGAACTCAACTGTTTATCGGAAGAAATAGGAGGCAGCAAGGGACATCACAAAAATAGAAGAGACTGCTCTCAATTAAGGATCTCCCAAGAGAACTTTTGTTCCTACCAGGTGCTTAGAACAGCATCTCTTTGCTACTGTTCTTAGCATTCCTTAGAGAAGGACAATATTTATTTTCTCCAGTGATATTCAACATCATATTAATGCTGAAATATAGATATAAAAAAGGAGAAAGTTTTCCAGGGACTCTGGACAACCGTCCAGCATTGTAACATGTGAGTTTTCATAAAACACAGAAAATTACTGTTTCAAATGTAAGTAAGCTTATAAGCATCACATTCAGAAGATGATGATTGAGGATCTGGGAGTGCTAGCATCATACAAGATTCCACACCTTTACCTTCCCTTCCTCAAATCAAATCACATACTACATAGACTTTTATATAACAGGTTTTACCATAATAGCACAGATCTATATTAGACTTTAAGCAGGGGAAGAAACAAAACAAAACAAACAAAAATATAGAGGAAAAAAAAGAGCCAAGCACTTTTAAATTACTTGGAAATAATAATTTAATTTGTTATTTTAGTAACCACACTAAAGAATAGCAATACAAAAGCACATTAAAATATTAAGTATATGTTCATGGAGGACAAAACAAGAAGAAAATTAAGATTAAAGCACATCTATAATCTAAAACAGCAGTGAAAATTTGGAGAATTTTATTATTTTGACACCTTAGATACCACCAGCTGCAAAGATCTCCCTGATTCAAAGGTAAAAATAGTGGTGGAAATTAGAAAACTATCTGAGAACAGGTTAGTGTATTAGAAATATCCTCCTGTACGCATACGCAGTGCCAGCATCAACTTAGATTTTGTATTTGAGACACACAGAACAATCCTCAGTTCATACTCAGCCTGCATTTTTGCTGTCTCTGAAGCACAATATAAATCCATATGAACACTTACACCATCAGTGAAAAGGCAATACAAATTATTTATCTTCTCAATAATCCTCATTTATTTAATCAGACAATCCTTGGAAAGTCTGTTTTAAACACAAAGAATTCTTGGCATTTTAGTCTCCAGTTAATACTTCTACTCTAGCTCTTTGTCCTTCACTTTGAGCAAAAAGTTTCCCTGCGGCATGTGCACTGCGCAGCCATAGTGCAAGCAGCTTCATCTAAACATGCTACTGCTCTGAGAAGTGTGGTCTCTTACATGAATTACATTTCCAAAAGAAAGACTGAGACTTCATAGGAATATACTCATTGGAATCTTACCTGCTTTGTCATTTGCCAAACGCAGTCAATGAATTGAAGGAAAATGGGAGATCTATCTGCATCAGCATGGTCATCATCTCCATGTCCTACTCGCTGAAAGTCAGAAGAAAATTTTTCACTTCAGTCTAGCGTATTTACAGTATCATCGCAACACTTCAAAGCTCAGTAACTCTTAAATGTGTTCCCAAAAATAAGCACAACAAGTATTTTCCCACCAACTAAAAATGCATCCCAATATTAATTTATGGGTATGTCTTTGCTGTTGGGCAGGGCTGGAAAGGCATTCAGACAACAGAGCTGTCCCCATTGGTCTGAACAACTGTTTTTTCATGTGAATGGCCCAATGAACCTTCAAATGCACGTTAATTTGAAAATTCCAAATATAGTCATATTCTGGAATAGATTATATCATTCATCATTTCATTAGCACACTCTCTCATCCATCAAGAAGGAAATGATGTGAATTGGGTATGTTACAGAAGCAGAGAAAAATGCTGACTGGAAGGAATCTTGAGAGGATATCATGAGGCAACTTCGATCATTTCTGACAGACAACTGTTTGTGGAGGTGGTATAGTCTCCATCACTGAATATCTTTAAGAATAATTTGCAGCTTAATCTACTGCTTTTCTATTGTTACCGTTGGAAAATTCTTCCTTTGCATCTTTCTTAAATTTCTGTTTTCACTATTTAGACACAGCTTTTCATCTCAGCTGCTGCCGAAATAGAGAAGGCATAGCTTGTATTCGAAGACTACTACGTTGTCCTTTAAATGCCATGGATAATATAGCCAATGGAGCTTATGAACATTCAGATACTCCTCTGAAGAACTCCTACCTAGCTGCTTTTTCTCCATCTTTCAGTGCACAGCTGTTTGTTTCTGCTATCAGGCAAAACCAGAAGCTATTTACTAACACTGTAGTGGAATAATGATTTTTCCACATCCACCAGCCATAATGACTTCTAATTTCACTTAAACCATGTTAAAGTCAAAGCCAATGAAGTATCATAGTAATTTATGTCCTAACTGCCCACTAGCCTATGTTTTAAACAAACACTATGACTTCAAATCAGAGTAATGGCTCCAGAGATTTTACCTACTGGACACCTGAATTTTTTTCCTATTCATAGGATTGTTAAAGATGACAGAATGTGTTACAACCCCTTTTCCTCGTTAAAAAGTTGGAGGGCTTTTTGTTTGGTTGTTTTTTTAAACTATTTGGTTTAAACTGCTTCATTCTTATGTAATTCGTATTAGTTACACTCATTCCTCACACAGGTTTCCTGTCAAAAAGGAACAGCTCTCAATCCTCCTTTAGTTGTGATCTGACACACCCACACCACCAAACGACTATTACAAATAGTAACTAAGATGCAAAATTTGATGAGAAAATACACTATTCAAAACAAAAAAACATGAAAGTGACAAACTGCAGATTAACTCTTTCAGCTTACCATTGCAAATCGGTGTCCAAAACTTATCCATTCTTTCTCTACAAGAATTTCGAATCCTTTGATAGTTCTATAATAGCTGTCCAGCATAAGCATAGCTAGAGCAGTGAGCTGGGCAGTTCGATCCCAACCATCACTGCAATGTACCACCACAGATGTTTTACCAGATTCGATTTTATCAGCAATTCTTACTGCTCCAGCAAGAAGCATCTAAATAAACAAAAACAAAAAAGCATATTGAATACCAACCAAAATTCTACAAAAAAAGTTAAATTTTATCATCTTGAGTTACTATATTTCAAGTTTTCAGATTAAATATATAGTCATCTTGACACTAATTCCAAATGGTGATACACAAACTTATAGAGGTACAAAAAAACCAATTCCTAAATAACGTGTGATCTGTTGTCCAGGAGACAGTCTTTACCCATTCTCCATTATTATTAGCACTAAATTATATCTGAAAGTCTGTATCATTATGAAAACAGAAACAATTATAACCTATTCAGAAGGCTGAAGAGTAAGTTCAATGTTTTCAGAAGTCATTCTCACAGCAAACAATCACTCTTTCTTCCTCAGCTTTCAGTTCTACTACGATTAGAGAAAGGGACAAACCATCCAGCTAATCAAAATCAAAACAAAACCCAAACAAAAACAGACTGCTGGCTGAGAGTCTGTGCTGATTTGTTAGCGCATGAAGTATACACAAAGTATTCATCTCACAGGCAGCCCATTAATAACCCGGGCTGAGATGCATACTGGGGAGCATACGGATAGAGCGCGCACAGGATTGAGACCACTTGTGTGAATTTATTATTCTTCTCCTCCCCCAGAATTCTCAGTCTTGTTCTCTCAAGATGTTATTTAGATTTTTTAAGCTTGAATAATCTCTCTCTTGTAAAGAATTGTCTCCACAACACGGCCTGCCATGGCAGTAAGAAATACATGAAAAGCAGTTGAAATTGTAGCACAGAAGAGATTCCTATCCTCGCATTCCAGCATCAGAAAATGAAATCTTGTAAAATACTTGCATTTTCCCCTTTTCCGGCACATAAAAACATCTTCTGGAAAGCAGAAAAGCCTGTGGCCACTGTAACAACTCTGCACAAGCCCAGTCTTAAAAGACTGTTCATGTTTTAGAGACAATTTTTCATCAATTATGTATTTTATGGCAAAAATGAAGCATGCCAGGATGGAAATACTCAGAAACAATACAAAAGCTTGTATGAGAGAATAGAGCTTGTAACTAGTTAATTGCCAGTTATTTCAGTTACAGACAAGGTTCTCCTATACTGAGAAGGTGCAAGTATTAAAAGGTCTTCAATAGAAGCAGAAAAATAATCTGTGTAATATACAGGTATACAGTAGCTCACTTTATATTGCCCTAAATACAGACGCCTGTGGAGGAATACTGCAGAAAATACAAGGACAGAGTAGACAGGCAACAAGCAAAGAATGAAAGAAGGGAAAAATGACTTACATTGTTCAGTAAATGTCTGTGGAGTAAATGAAGCATTATATTCTACCCTGGACAGAAGTCTCTAAAAAATGAACAGCTTCTTCCACAAAATAATAATATTCTTTATACATATTTCAAAATATACCAACCACCACAGTATTTTAATTAGAGCTACTAATGAATAACTGGCTTTTGATTCATTTAGAAAATGGTAATTGGTTTACAAATAACTAATAGTAGAAGTTTTCCTCTGAAAAGACTTAGAAGATAACTTGGAGAACATGAGGAAACACCCTGTTGTGCAAAAAGCAGCAGGTGACTCAACTCATGCTGTACTGCTGTCTTCACAAGCTCAGAATGTTACTGGTGCCTCCCAGGATACTCCCATATCTAACGCTAATTTCACCTGTGAAACGGTGATATAAAGGCCCACTTCTGCTACTATTCTAAGCTGAGAAACCCCACTGAAGCTGATGACAGAGAAAGGCAAATACTGGGCCCAAAAATTCCACTTTTACAAAGAGACCATTATATTTAAAGCCAGACTGATAAGAAATGGTTTCTAGATATTCAGATTCCCAAAGCTGTTTTAGAATATTCCAACGTTAAGAAAACAAGAAAGTTAAACTTTTACCAAAACATCGTAATAGTTGCTTAATTCTTAATTTAAGTACTTGCTCCCTCTACTGGTTCTTCTGCGTAAATTAGCAAGCACCAGTAATAGAGGAATAAAACTAATGAGCAACCCAAAACATGTTTTGCATGAATGACATTTGAGCCAATTGCTAATAAAACATATTTCTCTCCATCCATATTCATCATAAACAGAGGAGTGAATGTGATACTGAAATAATCTATTCTAAAAGCATTTCAGAGGTTAATGAAACAGACTGTAAAACTGAATATGATAGTGATTTATTTTAAGATTATGTTAAATAACACAGCAGATTATAACCCAGTAAAGTACAAACTATAAACAGCCCATGAAAATGTAGGTGTCCAACGCATGATCATTAACATTGCTTTGAAGGAGGGAAGGATGAGAAAGGTTGTAGAATTTAAACTGAGGTCTTTGGCAGTTGTTCAAATATAATCTGAAGTTCTCAGGGCAGTTTTCCAAAAAGCAGGGATAACCCTGGACTGCTCACAAGTATTCTCTCTCAGGAGAATAAAGTGTTGTCCAACACTGAATACGATACTGTACTATCAGGAATTAACTCATTACTTAACTCAATACACGTAAGCTGAAATACGAAAATGTTACTATGGAATGGATACATACTTTATTTAAAATACTAAGTGACCATATTAAAATTAATCTTTTTTACAAGATTATGTTGATCAAAGACATAGCTAAATCTAGACAAAATTTCAGCAGTAAAAATGTTAAAAAAATTGTTTTTTCACATCAAAAGTCTCTTACTCTTATATATTCCAACCAATGCGTGGAGTCCACATTCGATAACCATCGAGCCTCATCAATAGTAGGATAAACTATTTCTTTAAGTTTACGCAGCGATTCTCTCATTACATGTATATTATGTATTTCCAGAAAAACCAGCTCTGCATTTGGGTAGGCACTTTCACTTTCATATCCTCCACCTTTTGCCTGCCATTCAAAAGGTAAAAACAAAGAAAGGAACATGTACATTATATTTCGGTATAAATTCAAAGAAGTTATTTTGGTCAGGTTTTAGGATTTTTGAAGAGAAAGTATTTTAGCACAAATAAACATTCTTAGCACTCGCTTTTCCAAAAAGCACTAGGTTTTTTATAGATGAAATAAATCCTAATTTTAATATGCTGCATTTAATAAGACATCGCCAAAATTTCCCCTTTTCACTACTGATACATTCAGTCACAATCTGGTAGTCTTCTATGGGGATCAGTGCATCATTTTTCAAGTCTACCTTCATGTTGCCTTGAACTCCTGCCAGCCTTTCCAAAATGCTGCAAACAACTCACCTTCCTTCCCACACACTTTTTAGATACCTTTCATCATCTGTTTTCCCATGAAGTTCTCTTTATCCTTATCTCTTGTGTAATCTTCAGTTTTATAACAAAGATATATCCATTAATGCTAGTTATAAAACCAACCTACCTTATTTGTATCTGCAACACTATTCTGTCTGGCATCAAAGATGATAAGTTTATGTGATTGAGCATTGGCATCCATTATTGTCTGCAAATATTTTTCATCTTCTTTACAATGCTTATCATTTGGGCCTACCAATGGTTGACTACATCGTGTTATTGTTGCTTGGCTCTCAGGATGAATCCAGGATAATACCTGGAATTAAAGAAAAAGATTTTAGCTTACTACAACAATGTAAAGACAGCACGCCATAGTGCAATTAGATAATCACATTGCCTACACGGCATAATTTCCTGGCAAATCAACAAATGCAAAGTTCAGGATAAACTGATGAAAGACGATATTGTCAGCACACTAGCACCGTTGAACCTAAATCTAGTAGTTTGCTTCAGTTTTAAACACAGTAAGTCTAATTCTTCTTTCTTTGCTCCATTTTTAGGAAAGAACTGGGCCCACTGTCATTATAAAAACCTAAGAGAACTGTTAATTTGTATAAGCTACAAATACAAAAGCCTTTATACCTCCTCCTGAAAGTTTCACTTACTGGAACTCTTCCTTTTGCTCTAAATGCTGCCACTTTTGAGAGGTCATCATCCTTTACACTGGTTGGCACAACAAGAATAGCAGGATATGTATCACAAAGCTCATAGGTGCTGTTAATTTTGGATATTTTCCAACTCTCATTGGGCAAGCCCTGTATGAAAGTAAAACATCATACAGTGAAATAAAAATATTACTTTTGCAACCAGAAGACTATAGATTTACAGTGACAAACTAAGGTTACTCTTCTATTTAATCACGCTTACTCAAAAACAAATTTCAATAAAGCATCTCTATTTTCAAAAACGGCACTTGGAAAATGTGGATTTGAGAATGCATGTTAAGATAGACATATCTGCTATAGTACTAAGTACCTGTTATCTCTGTCAATTTTAGCAGCACTTCTGAGTGTGCAGCACTCTCAAAGTCAGGCCACTTGTGTTTCATTATCTAAACATGAATTTTGGGCAAGGCTCTATTTAGAGCCAGCACTAAAAATTCTGAGTTTTCTTTAAAAACTTTTTCTTGTTTAAATGGCTTTGTGTGGAAGGGGCATTGGCAGGAAAAACAATACACTAGGTACTTGTGCAACTTACCTGCCTCTTATATTCTGCCATTGGATCATACACTTTCCAGCCATTAACAGCAAATTTCTCTTTATAGTTGAATGCAAAAAGTGGCTAAAAACAACAATGCAAAGCCATAGATTACTATTTAGTGGGATGTAAGCACAATAAGCTTCAAAATAGGGAACCTTATAAAATTTCAAATGAAACATTTTTAAAACTCTTTAACATTAAACCTAAGCTCGCCTACCAAGACTGGGCAACACTGTGTTAGAACATAACAGTTTCTTCTTTCAAGTGCATGTTACCTAATTAACAAAACCAAGAAATGAGAACAGAGGCACTGAGAGGCAGTTATTTACTTGTGATCACAGAACAGATCAATGGCAGAGCCAGGATGAGAAGGCTGATCTCCACCTCCCAACCAGTTCCTTACCCAGAAAATTTAACAAAATAACATTTCACAGCTAACTAATAAGAAGACTAATTAATTGTACCTATACTTTTTTAGGCAGTGAACTTCTAGACTGAATCACGTATTGCTCAAGATAAGTTTATCTGTCTGTCTCTCTACACATGTATTTTAAATCAGCAACATTACACAAATCTAAACTCAGTGGTTATGTACAAATTAGCTAACTTTAGGGACAACACGACCCAGCATAACGTCTTATAAATGAATGCAAAAAGGAAACAGGGTCAGAGTAGCTTTCCTGCTTTGTAATGCATTTCATGAATCAACATTTTAATGTTTGTTACACAGTGCTTTTATTTCTCCGCCTACAGTTTCCAAAAAGAGAACAGAGACAGACAGCCTTACATCTTAAAACTTACCAGCCCATTAGAAACAGGAAATGCACGTGTTACAAGGTTTTCAAAAATCTCCAATCTATTCTGTTCTTCCTGTCTATAGGCAAGCCGCAAGTTTCTCATATCCTGTCAAAAATAAGTCACATTATTTTGCCCTATGTTAATAAAGTAATAAAAAAGCAGAATAATGCTTAAGGAAATCATACATACACATATATAACACTAAATATCTGATATTATCTAACCCACATTAGAACAGAGTTAAGGGTTTTTAATCAGATGACTAGGATTGTCACCTGAATTCCTAGGTACTACAAAAAAAGCCATTCTTCCTTTGAATTCCATCTTGTGACAAAAACCAGAAGTGTTTAATACTGCATAGTATCACAAGAGGAATTGAAATACACTATTTAAATGAAGTAGGATTCAAAATAGGGACCAGAACAGACAGAAAAACAGCGCACATGCATGCAGGCTTCTAAAATAAATATTAAATCAAAATACTTGGATCTAATGAAAATGAAATCAAAATGAATGGATTTGCACCATGCCATACCTTGCAAACTATTTCTATGCCACATGAATTGTCCCCGTGGCTCTGTACTCCAATTTTTTCAACTCTATTTATTACTCCAAGGGGTACATCAACAACAAAAGGTGGATCCTGAAATTTAAACACAGATTAATTTAGTTACATTAGGAGAAACATAATCTTCTATTATTTGTGTTCCACTAGTCTCATCTATAATTCCTGTTTAATAGACTTCTGTGGAACATCATACTTCATTTATACCAGATTTGTGGCATTTCTGAAACCTACTTCAGCAAAATTTCTTCCTGGAAGAAATATGGAGATAGATAGCAAAAGTCTTACCCTTTCAACACTTTTGATATACATTCTGAAGTCCGTCACTGTCAGCGTGCCGCTGACTGCTCCCATAAATGGACAGATATACATAACATCTTTAGCTGGAAAACAGATCAATCAAAGCTTAGTTTCACCATTATAGATATTTGTTCCATAAAAATCTATTAAAAATAACAAGATTTTTTTTCAGGCCCACATTACTACATGATTTTGATCTTGTATACACGACTGTATACAGAACTATATTCTTCAAATACTGTTAGAATTGAAAAGAGCTACCTTTTTCTCTACACTGAAAATAATCAAATTCTTCAGCCTCATTGCTGCTCAGAAACTACTGAGCAGTTAGGACTGGACTCAGAAAATGTGCAGTGCTCTAAGGACAAGCAAGTAACGTAAGTCTGGCACCCTGCTGGCATTCTTAGCTGCTCTAGCTCTGGTCCCTTCCCTGAGGCATAAAGCACTCTTCACTCACCTCCTCTGGGAGAGGACTTACAAATGGCTAATTTTGAAGAGTATTCAACTGACCTCAGAGTAACTCAGTGAAATGCCTTTATCTTCAATTTCAATTTGTTTAAAAGAGTTAACATTCTTCTCTAGCCAAATACTACGCTGTTAACACGCAGCTTGCCATCGCAGAACAAAGCAAAAAAGATGCCATTAAGAACTGGATACTAAGTTTTACATAATTTCATCCTCTTTGCTATCAGAATTTTAAAGTGCTTGAATCTATGGAGAATCTTTGGCAAACCTCTAACATAAATACAAACCACGTGATTAATCTGTCTATACGGAACAAACCAACCTTTGAAAATAATTAATCCATCTATATAGAACAAGTCAATTGATTTACCTTACAGGCTCACATTTAGATTTAAAGACAAAAAAAAAAATCACATCAAACCTGCTAATCCAAAAATCACATTAAAAACTAAAGTAACACAACAGTAAATAATGTGCTATTAAGAATAAATAATGTTCTTTTATGAATAAATTAATGATATAATAGTATTCAATGTACTACTTAATAGTATGCTTACCAATAACTTTGATCGACTCTCCAGGAAAAAGTGGAGCCTCTTCCATTTGTGCTAGTTTGTTTCCATCCCGCAGTGCCTGGCAGAAATTCAAAACCATGAGTAAATCTCACTTTTCATCTGTACTACATCAATACATTTTGAGGCAAAGTGCTTTTACTATGAGATTACTGGAACACAAGTGTATCTTTTTCCAAAGCAAAACTCTATTAAACAGTGCCGTAATAAAAGACAAAGCTTGATATTTTAAATATTACACAGACATAAACATTAGTAACTAAGCATTTATGCAACAATTAGTTTCACATGCTAGCTACATATACGGCATACAAAATATGAGCAATATTATCAGCCCAAATCTGCAATTAATAATGTCAGTCTTCTCCTAAATGCAGGTTGTATTTTATGTACTCAAGAATATTTTAAAGTTTATATTAAATTATTTCCTATTCTTAATGTTGAACATTTAACATTTAAATATTTTTATCTAAGAACTACATGGCAGAAGCTTTACTTATCATTTCAACTCCATATTTTTGATAGCAAGATATCAGAAACACTGCACCTTAATCTACCTGAATCAATACCCTACTGAGAGTGCCACAGGTTATGGAAGAGGACTATTATCGGAATTTTGGTTACACAAGGTCAGATTAAGAACAAGGTAACAATGAAATACAGAAGAACAGACAGTGATTTTAAAATAAGGGCAAGTTCTACTAGTTTTCATTTAGAAAAGTGGCTTCATTCCTGAATGATACAAGCCTGATTCTCTGGGATCTTAGTTGCCAGCTAAGATTTACAACACACTAAACACTTTAGAACAAAAAAGTTGTGGGACTTTTAAGGAGCATGTGAGAAAGTGATCTCTCTCAGATCAGTATGATGAGATCTTAAGGTTTCAATTTTTTACATCTTGAATTGAGAGCAAATGTAACAGGATATTTTACAATAAACAATACTCTTCCTTTGTATTACAGCTCTCATTTCCAAACAAATAATCTGCACAATTTGCTTGACTTAAAAAAATCATAATTAAGTAGTTTTAGAACTACTTAAATTGTTTTTTTGTTTTATATTATGTTGGAAGCTAACATAATTTGGCATTTAGCACCAAATCACAGACAAAGATGACATGTAGAGAATTAGCCAATACTTACACAGAGGAGCAAGTGTGCTCAGTTAGATTGGGGCTTAATGCAGTGTTACCATCTAGACTACGTGACATTACAGAAAAAACCTACCTAGCAGATACCAATTAACATATCCAACGCCTTCTGTGGTTCTTTTTAATAAGATCTATAAGACTTCTATGTACTGTAAAAGTACTAGTATATAGTACCTTGCTACACAGTTAATGAATGAAAGGCGAGTAAAACTTGCCACCTGATCAGCTTCTGCTTCAGAATGATAGCCATTGTGTCCATCCTGACTCTCCTGCATTGCATCAGGCAGCAATAGGGAAAGAGAGAAGTAACAGGAAAAAACATGCAGACAACAGGTGAAAGGACAGAATCTTTCCTTTTCTGATTTTTTTTTTTTTTTTTGCCTTAAAGAGACAGTATATACTTCAACTTCAGTTTAGTTATTCAACATTTTCCACTCCTGGCACAAACCATTTTCCACAGAAAAGATTCCAAGTTATGAGAAATATCCACTTTATGTTATTTGGCAGTACACAAAATGGAAAATTAGATTCTTCTTCCCACAGGAGTCAGTGCTGGTTGGCATGCAGAAACATAAAAGTATGTACTGTCTTTTTCAGACAAGCAACCTTACAAGAAAGAAAACAAATTCAAAGTATGCCACATGCTCATAAACAGAAGAAATTGAGTACAACTTGCAATGGTAGGATTAGGGGAAAATTCATGCAGTCTTTCAAGGACAAGATAGTTCAATGTCAAATAGAAGCATTCAGACAATTTAAAAAACACTACATTGTGTAAAACATGTTCAATTCAGTTCAATGTTCAGTTCAGCTCAGTTTTAGTATCACCTATTTTTCCAGGAACTTGTGTTATTGTTGGAAACCTACTCAATAACCTTACAGAACCTAAAATTATTTGGACAGTAAAATATTCAAATGATTCACATTTTTACATTTGATTTTTTCTACAATATTAGGGGCAAATCCTGAAAAGAATTAAAGCTCTCTAATAAACATAAGGTCCCTATGCATTCTAGGTAAAAGCAAAAGTGTCACTCGTTCCTATGAAGTAATTGTTTTTATACATTTAGCCAAGGTTTTCCTTCACACTTCCTTCAGTATTTCCTGGAGAAATGCTGTGTTTGTGACATTCTATTATTTCCAGTCCACATGCAATAAACTTCTCACATTAACGCAAGATAGCCTTAGTTTAAGTATACAATTGTTTGCTGAAGTCAAATTTTCTTTTTACAACATTTCTACAGATCCCTCAAAAGAGAAAAATTTAAAAGACTTTAGGTATCTTCAGATAACTTGGACTCTATAGGAACATAAAAATTTATAATTAATAATAAAATGTTCAAATGATAAAGGTCTCCTAACAATTAAGTCTTAATGGAATTCTGAAAAATTCAGACCATAAAAAATGTTGCTTCTGGAATTAAAGCTAGATGTTGTGCTCTCTGAAAGAAAACTGGAAGAAGGACAAAAGAATACACCAGAAGATTTTGAATTAAATGAAAGAGAAAGAAGCACATCAGATCATTCAAAGATTAGACATCTTTACAAAGAACTAGGAAAAGCTGAAGGGAAACAATCAAATTTTGTTACTCAGCCCAAACCAATTATTTCAAGAGCTATCTACTATAAACAAACAAAAAAATCAATTTGTGGGTTCATATGGTTGGACCAAACACATCATTTTCAAATATGTAAACAACCGATTAGAAAAAGAAATCATTCAGACTTGATGTCCTGATTTGAGACTGAACAAGAGGCCTTTGTTTGAACAAAAGCTTTAGAAACATTTCACAAACAACGTCAGAATACTATCCAGATGATTTCTCACTTCATAAATGTTACTAAGTGAGAGGGACAAGAAAACAAGGCAGACTTTTTGTGTATCTTCAATGAACAATGGGTAAGCCCTAGTCTCTAAAGTAATCATAAAAACATGTAGGTCATTGCAGTGGTGTCTAACTCTAACTTTCAATTCCATTGTAGGACTTGGGCAATTCATGTAGAACACGTACAAATGCAAGCACGAATTGGTATATTACTTAAATTGGGTAGACAAAGACATAATGTTTTTACCACTAATACTTTTTAGCAGATATAACACATTTAAGCTGCTAATAGAGCGCTCTGTAGTCCAAAGCATGTAAGCTGCAGCTGTGAGCATCCATTTTGTCAACATTAATGCAATAAAAATGAAGTTAGTACTGCACGTTCATAACATAATTTAAATATATTGCTATCTCACACACTGACTTTTACTGCTCATGAAAACATTGTAACATATATAAAGCATTTCTACAGCAAAGAAGCTGCTGCACTGCATAGCAAAATGATCTGACTGGTTCATAAAAACCATTAATGAAGTAAAGAAGAACGCTTGACACACCAAGCTTTCACACAGCACAAAAGACAAACAGGTAGGAGGCCATTTACTGCTAGCCAAAGGTAATCTTACCCGTATATCAGGCCTCCTGTATACCTGTTAGTTAAAATATATAATGTTATCCAACAAAATGCATGGATTTGATTTGTTAAAGATACTACATCTTATTTCATCAATTTTCAGAAGAGTTCTACTTCCAAGCATATTAATTAGTGTCAGATTTCAAAAAACACACAAAAACAAAAACAAAAAAAACCAAACACCCCCAAAAAACATATAGATACAGTAGCTCCCATTTACAGAACTGCTTTGCTCTGAAAGCAATTTGTCCACTTCATTTTAGTAATGAAACAGAAGTCAAGCTCTTTTGAAAAAATTACTTCCAATCGTTCTTTTATCCAGTTACAATATGCTACTGTGAAAAAAGAAGAGTCTGGTAATCCTTCCAAGCAAAATACAATAAGCCTGCAATTAATAGCTGCGAAACATAATCATTGTATCTTTTAGATTAAAGTGCCAAAACAAGGATAGCTACAACTCAACTCTTTTTCTGAAGGTGTCTATGTTCAGCTACCATAAACTAAGAAACTTCCATTAATATGAAGTCTTCCTTCAAGAATTTTCCCCAGGCTGTCTATTGGAGAAGATACATCAGAGTTCACAGTTAAATCATGTTACGATAAGATTAGCAAGAAAGAGCTAGTTCTGGGTTCTTTAGTATTGACTACTCCATTTGCAGCCTCTTTGTTTCCTTTTGATTTTTTCCTCCCCAGATACATTCTGGTGAATTAAGTTTCTGGAACGAGGAGTAACATAGAAGTCACCAAGAGATACAAGACACCACATTTTACCTGTTTTTGCAAATACAGTGACTGAAACAACAAAAAAGTTACTGGTAAATCCAGCAGAAAGCAACAAAACAGCCTGATCAACCACAGGCGCAAACACATCCTGCTCTACCTGAAGCTCCTGAGTCGATATAAAATATTCTTTAAATGCAACAATTCGACATAATCAAAGGTAATCAAGGCACAGAATACTGATCAAGCGTACATCAAGAGGGAAAGATGTCTCAAATCAAACTGTATAAATGGGCATTTTGGAATATTTTTTTGTGTACGAATCCCACATTAATAATAAGGTTAATAATAATATGTGTATAAGAACATATACACATATTAAACAAGAAGCAGAATTTTCAAGAAAATTAGCTTGAACCACCAGCATTAATTTCTTGAAATTCTTGACAATGCCAATATCTGATCACAAACATTTTAAGTGGGATGATGAAAACAAATCTCTCCCATTGTTGTAAGACACCACATGAAATGAAAATTATAAACGCAGACACCAAACGTCTGCCAAAAAGTGTAAGACAAAACCGGATACATTATGCAAATCACAGCAGAAATCAAGTATGTTCTCACTGTGAGAAAGTCATACACAAATCAATATTATCTGGCACGATTAGCAGTACCCAAAGAAGAAAGTAAAATTACTGAATAATTAAAATTTTGAAAGTCTAGTATCTACACAAGAAAGTTTATTTACCACCTCCTTGTAATTTTCTTAGTTTTAGTTGGTGTTTGAGAGTTTCTTCACTTACAAATAAACCAATTTAATTCCCCTCTTTCCTAAGTATTAGGGCTTAGTGGTTTTTCTTAACACTGAATGAATTAACACTGAAGAGATTTTCTGGAAATATATCAGCATGTTAGTGGTACTGACCAAGCAACTGATTGCACAACTAAACTTCCACAGAAGCTAAGTGCAAAGGAAACCCTTTCCTAAAACATAACACATCGCAAGATACTCATTCTGAATGTAAATATTCTAAGATAAAACATTCCATGGTATTATACACAAACTCAGGAGTCTAAATCATACCAATGAAAGATGCTAAACACAATTTATTCATAAAATTTTGGAATTCCGAAAGGCTCAACCTTTTTTCTTTCATTTCTAAGTTAAAATTTTTTAATTAGGCCTCGAAAGACTCAGTCCTTTTAAGTAACATCCAAGATAAGTCTGGAGTAGAGAACCAGATTATGTAGAATAAAAAAGCACTCTACACCAGAGGAATGCACTGTAACTCAAGTGATAAACTGAATACCAAGCTTGTATTTCGAGTTTACTAAAATGAAGTCCTTGATCTACAGGGCAAATACAACATTGGCAGCTGTAATGTAAGGTTTCCTACAATGTTGTATAAAAGACATTAGCCTTGATCCAAAGCAGACATTTGCAATTCAGCTGCCATAGTATGCGCTACCCTTTTTTATGAGTATAAGCTGCTGACCATGCCAATATAGTGACAATCTCTGTGAGGTGAATTCTTAAACAGGCTAAGACCAAATATATTTAATGGATTCATCTACAGGCTTGAGCTGAATTTGACCTGCAATCACAGAAGCTAAAATACACTGTATCTAGACAACATTCAAATTTTTTAAACACAGAGAGCATTAGTATACAATTATACCCTATTTAAAAGCAAAAAGGAAACGATCAAATAAAGATCGCCCATTTTTCCATGAAGACCATAAATCTACTTGTCAAAGCTAGGAAGAAAAAGGATGGCACATTTTGTGGTCTAGATAACAGAAGCTTGGGTTTCTTAAAGAGACTTGAAACACAAGTGAGACTTTTGTCTGCTTGTAAGAGTAGGAAAACTGACAATGCTCTACCCTTGATAGTTCAGTAGGCTCTCTGCATATATAGAAAACAGTAAATGAGCCTGAAAGAAGAGGGGTAAGAAAACATAATGAATCCTGTCAGGTAAAGCTTAATGCACAACCATTACTTCAGTGTCAGAAACGTTGCTGGGTCGGGGGGTGGTGGGGAGGTACATTCTTTGGTAGTGGCATTAATTTGTCTGTCTCTGGCAAAACCCCTTACATAAGGAAAAAAAAAGATCATGTATGTTCTTGGCAGAGTAGCAAGGACACACTCATTCTCTGTGAAATCTGAAAAGCTGAGTTCTAGTGTGTCATTCAGAATACAGAAAACATTTCAACATCTAATTAATCTATCTTACTGAAAACTTCTATGTAATAATGAACAGGAAGGACAACTAACTTTTGCTATTTTATTTAAAACATTGAGTTTTAATTTTCTCTATTGCTTTTCATTCAACACCACTATTCTAAGTATGCAGAAAAGCACACAACAGTTGCAGAAGATCCATTCCAAAATGCTTCTGGTTCTGGAACATTCAGATATCGCTTAAGGACTTAACACCTGACAATCAAGGTAGCAAGGAACTTCCTGATCATTCACACCTTCATCATAAATAAACCAATTTGCACCCCTCAGGTCACTTACCCTATAGTCTCTGGACACTCCTTCTGATGGGACAGACCCTGAAATCTGACTAGATATGGTTGCAGCTATCAGCTGTTTACACCATTCAACATGTGATCCAGTAGGGCTAGAAAAACAGAGTATTTCAAGTTATTTAGCAATAAATCAAAATTTATACAGACAATAGTATACCAACTGAACACAACTAGAAAATAGGACCATAAATGATCACTAACATGAAAATCAGCTTTCTGATTTTTACAATGTTAGTGGGCAGAATGTAGAACTATTTTGCTGATCAAATTAGGGAAAACAATTTAATTTTACTAAAACTTATTGAGGTATAGTACTGTCAGTAAGTTAAAAGTGTGATTAGAATCCCAGAAACTTATTAAAATATCAGTTTCCTTACCAGGTGTAGCTTGTTCAACATCTTTTTTTTTTTTCTTAGAGCCATCTACGGAATGAATTTGATCATGTAATATTGGGGGGGGAACGCCTTACTTTTTCCATTATTCTTAGTCAAGAAATCTTAAAAATTAATTTATTCTATGCCAGTTTTTAGAAATGTAAGCTACTCTAATGTTGTTTAAAAGTATTCTATACAAATAATATTATACATGGAAAACACATGTTTTATAAAGAGCAATTTCTATTTAGTCATATTTCCTTTTGGTATTCATAAAATAACCTCTGAATAATGTTAATCACAGGCCTTCCCATATCTCAGCAATGAATTCAGCAACGTGGCATGTTTACAAGAAGCCTAAAGACAATACACCCAAACGGTAGAACTGTAATTAATTTGAGATGATACATTCTTGGGAGCGTTTGGGACACTGAAGTGAATAACTATAATGCCATGAACACATACAATACAAAACAGGTATAACTGGGATGTTAAGAGGGTGTGATAATGGCATAAGATGACAAATTACTACTGAACTAGAGATCTAGACTTACGTTAACTATGCTAGGATAAGAGGTATGAGCTGATCAGGCGTATAGCAAAAACAATTTATACTTGAAACAAAAGTACTTTAAGAACTGTAACAACAAAAATTTTAGTAGTTTTCTCCTCACCTGCAAAACCCTGTACAATACCAGTCTGTAAAACGTCTTTTGTTATTAAAAATCTATTACATTACCACTTGAACACAAGTCTCTCATCTGTGCTGGAGTTCAGCTTCACTTAGAGAAACCTTCACCTCAGTTTTGCAAAAGCGTACACAAGCTAGAAGTTTAGAGTAATCCTTTTCTGATCTCATTTATTTCTCCTTCCCTCACACTGCTGAATTTCCATCGTGTCTCATTAGGATTAAACAAAATTTGTTCCTAACTTATGTATTTACTTCTTAATTATGAAAAGGATTTATTTCTATTATAGCTTGTCTTCACTGCAAATCACTGATAAACAGTTAATGTGACTAGGAAAACTAATGTGAATGCATTTATACACCCTATGATCACGGTACTCATACCAACATGCCTTACTACGATCTGTGAAATGGGAAATATACCAGTAAATACCTTTTCATTCTGTATTATCTAAGGTCACACACATTAGCTTATCCTGGTGCAAGCATAATGATAAATAAATAATATACCATCACCATAACTTTTCTAGGGTATAAAAACAAGATCAAGTGGAGAGAAAGAGGTCTCCTAACAGGAAAGTGAACAAATACAAAGAAATACAGGGAGTGGAACATAGCACTGACTCTTAAACAAGATGTATTTTCTTTTTCCTTAAGTTGGGCGAAACTGCAGTTAGCTTCTACTTCTTAAAGTTTTTTTTTCATTAAACTTTGAAGTTTTTTTTTCCAAGAAGAAATCTCTAAAGAAAGGAGATGCTCTAGCCTTTAGGTACTCTAGGGTTAGATGTGCAGTAACCCCCGATACCAACTCCTGTGCAGGTATCACCGGTGAATCCCCCCCAACCTGGAGCCAAAAGGAAACTCGACTTCCACTGAGCTAGGCAGATGTACGGGTCTGCAACAGAACCGACACAGTGCTGGGGTAAAATCCCCTTTATTTAAGACAGTTATCCATCTGTAACTGAAATATATATATTTTAAAAAACTTTTAAAATCAGAAAAATCTCTCTTTTGACCTAACAAAGATAAGCCAAAAAAAAAACCCTAACCAGAACCCTAAAGACAGCCTCAGGCTTCACGAAAACAATGACGCCAATCACAGAGGAAAAAAAAAATAAGAACAACCCAAACCCACACACCACCGCAAGCAGGAAACTTTTCCAAGAGCCACTTCATTTGCAGAGGAAAATCTGCCGTTTGCCGGCGTGGTTATTGAAAATGAAAGAAGAAGAAAAAAAAGAGAAAGAAACCCCGAATCTCGGGGTTCCTAAGCGGCGTCACGGGCTGAGCGCGGCGCGGCCGCCAGAACCGGCCCCGGCGGCTCCATCTTTATCGCCGGTTCTGCCTTTCGGGGAGGCGGCGGGAGGCCGCGGCCGCCCCGGCGAGGCGCGGAG
>NW_028186756.1:5384601-5429058 GCF_003343005.1 Rhea americana
GGGCCCTGCGAACCCCTTCTCGAGCAGCACCCGCCGCCACGCTGGAGGTAGCTGCTGCCATTGCCGTCAACGCCGCCCCGGGCGGCCAGGCGGCGTCTGAACGCGCAGGCGGAGGGCAGCGCTCCAACCGTGCCGGGGAGCATTAAGGAGYTCCGCACCTGATAGCCGCTGAGAAGCATTTGCAGCTTTACATCCCCGTTCTGTGCCCCCGCCACCTTTCTCATCCGCGGCCCCAMGCGCCTCGCGGGTTCTGCCCTCGCTGCCCCGGCGGTACCCGCCGCCGAGAGGCCCGCAGCAGGCGCGGCCGGGCGCCGGACCGACACGGGCGCCGCGGCGGCCCAAGGGCTCGGCCGCGCCCACGGAGGAGCGACCCTCCAGACGGCGACAGCGCACAGTCACGGCAACCTGAAACGTAGCATTTTCCAGAAAGAAAACCARCACTCTTCTAATATCACTGTTTTTAATGGGATTAAAACAAATACTTTATTCATTGACTTGAAAAAAAATCCAAGTGCACACATAGCTATGTCAGATTTTCAAAGAATGAAATTCAGCTGAACCAGTAACATGAAGAACACACAGGAAATGAAGCGGGGAAAAACATCCTTTCCATTACGTTACACTTTCTCAAATGCAACGGGCTATCATGTAGTGTTTACACAGTAAAAACTATTAGATTTTCTGAGCTTCTCCACACTGCTCAGAGATGGCATCAATGCATTCAACTCAAATACAGAAACTTTAAACATTCCAATAAAATTAGCTTTTTATATATACATATATAGGCCAGAAACAAGTGGAAGGCAAAAATACCAGAGTATGCTGAGTTTTCAAAATGTAAAGTTACCATTATCAATCATGTATCATTCCTCATCTGATGCAATGCATCCCATTTATTTTAACATACCAAGATTATGGGACAACAGGATTAAAATTAAATGCTGTTATTTTGGAAAACACTGAAAAACATCCAAGGGAGAATGAAATTTAGAGGACAAAAATAAGTGTGTATAAGTCATGTGTATTTAGAAAACACACATGCAGTATGTTCGGAACTTCCCTGAAAAAAATAGTGCAATTCAGTGTATATACTGAATTAAAGAGGTGGTATATTTCTTTGAAAAAATACTGTTTCTAAAAATATTCAGATGTCCTCTAAACTTTGACTAACTTTATGGAACTATAGCTTTAAATTTAGTTTCGTATGCAAAATATTTACACTTTATAAACTTGGAGAATTTCTAATAAACTATATTATATATACACTTGCACAAAACTTAAATTTATACATAATTCTATTATATTTTGCAGATCAAAACTCACCACATGTACAATAATTTACAATGATCGAAGCCTCAAGCATCAAACATCTCCTTTAAAATAACAATATTAGAGTCCTCTATATATTTTGAATTGCAAAATTTCCTGGATTGCCTGAATAGCATTAAAACTTCTCAGAATATGCAAAACATTAATTAAATATCAAGTAGCAAGGTTTGTGCTGTCATAAGAAGTGCTTGCAACTATTAAAAAAAAATACCTGAAGGAGCAAATTAGAAAGGTTTACAAGAAGCCTCTGAAATTAAGGCTTCAAGCCACAATTCATTTAAAGAATCAATGTAAGTGCACATACTATATGCAAACCTGTATACTGAAGTCCCTTTAAATACTTGAGAATAAATTCATTAACCAAAGTTAAATATACATTAAACAGTAAGCTATACATTTACAAGTTTAACAGTATTTGTAACTGAGAATTTTTGCCTACTTTGGTATAAAAGCTGCTCTATATAGGCACATTTAATTTTAGAAGACATAGACAAGCTTTAAGACAATTGCTCTTGCTGGATATTTAGGCAATGTCCCTGTGGGTCTGCTTTTAATTATACAAGCTTTTTTAGAAAACCACTCTGTAACTATATTGTAACATACAACATTAACCAAAAAAAGACTTCTCAGAATCCAGTTCAATTTTTGTTTAAAAAAAGTTAATATAAAAATTCAATTTTTCTTTGATTGACACCTATTGAGCAATTTGAACTGTTTAATTAGAAGTATATTAGAGAAATTTCTTCCATATTTTAATTTAATTTAAAATAGAAAACTTGGGATCCTCATGCAACCAGAACATCAACGCTTCTGTCTGAAATCTTAAGTTATAATTTATTTTTGTCTTAAGTCCACAGTCTTATTCCTAAAAGGATTACACACATACCTAATTTTACACAATGTGAATATTCCTGTTGACATCAGCACATTTATCCACAACATGTAAGATTGAGCATGAAGTTCCTTACAGGAATATGACCTATCAGTGTTATAAATTAAAGCATTCTTACAGAAATAATAAGTTTTAATTATACCAAACTTTCCAAAATAACTCTTAAGCACTCCATAACTATAGGTCAGTTATTAATGTTCCCAATCCACAGGTTCTGAAAGGCACGTAATTAAAGAGTTGGTTTTGCATGTTTTGAAAACCTCCTTAAATGAAGGCAGTCTGAAATATTTTGTGTTAGGACACAGTCCAATGTCACAATCCAATSTAAGGCATTAAAACATTTGTCTTTACACTACACATCTATGCTAACCTCCTCTTGCTATTACAGTGTAGACAGAAGCCAATATTTTCTTCAAAAATGTGTTTGTACTTGGGACATCATTTGCGAGGGAGATGCTGATGAGGCTGATGAATTGGGTATCTTAGAATTATTTGTGATCTGTAGTTCTTCAAGTCTCCTCATATAATCATCACGTAATGCAAGAAGCTCCATGTAACGCTGCTCCACTGGATTTGGCTGCTAGAAAGAGATCCAAATTAGTCTTTTAGTTTAGTCTAGCTATTTCCGTACAGTTAGGGTTCCATCCTGTACTTGCAATTTCTGACACAGATGTTCAAGGGTGGCTAAATAGAAATATCTATTTCTATAATGCAAGAACATTATATTTGAGCTTTCTGGGCTCAGATATTTTTTTGATTCAAAGAAAAGCTTGCTTTACACAAAACAGTTCTTACTATCTCAAAAAAATCCACCAGCACAACTTGTTCTTGAAGCATATAGCTTGTTTTCTTGTTAGCTAATATCCTGTGCAAAACAGGTATGAACACATAGACTTTAGCTTTTCCTCCTCTTGACTTAGAAACAGATTAGATTCCAGACTTTAGATGCCTCATCTTTTCCCTAAAAACAGTTTAGCCAGACTGGTGGTCTTAGCTATGCTGATCAGACTAAGACAAAACACATGGCTTCAGATTAAGTAATTTCCCTTACTGATGGTGCTTTAGTTTTCATTAACAACTTTCCAACTATGTATAATAAATGCAAAACTATTTTTTATTAGTGAAATCTCTAAGTAGACCTGAATGTCTTTAAAAGCCAACTGCCCTACCTTTCAGATTATTCACATCAAGAGCATCTTATCTATTTCCATTTTAAACTTATATTCCTTTTCAAAGATAAGAGTGATGAAACGAATGGAGAAGTCTTACAAATATTCAAGGCAGACAGAGAGCCGTAAGTTACCTTCAGCTTTCCTCTCTCTCAAGGAGCTGCTGCTGTTTCACAGATAAGTGCTTGTAACTTAATTTTATCAGCGGTACTGGTTCACTAGCAAACTTAAATCCTCCACCAGTCCAAAACCAGATACACCAATGCCTCTTACCCACACTTTTCAATTAAGCACCAGCTAAGGAAAGTGATGAATGTGGACCCAAATTCTATAGTTGCTTCGGTGACTGAATGTAACAAGATGACTGGAGGTGTAAAGTTAATGATATTGCTAATAACAGATTAGATTCTTCCTCAGACTAAAGTCTGATGCCCAACATGCTTCTAAGTAATAACATTAAGAAAAGTCCATCCCCAAAAGTTGTTTCAGGCCATGGGTCAAACTATTCAATCACTTAAAAACGTACTGCTTCATCTTCTCTTAACATGCAACAGAAGAAATTTTGCTGAAATTTTATATATAAAAGGTGAAAAACAAAGGACCTTTCACAGAAGCCACAAAAGATTAACAAATATGTTTGCATTTCTAATTAGAAGCTTATACTGCCAAATACCCTTCCTGGATAATGGCAAAGAGCATTTTAAAGTAGATTTACAGCTAATTTGCATGCTCCATAATCCTTCACTTCCTAAAATAAATCTTTGGTTTCACCTCTTGCAAAATGCCATCATCTTTCACAGCAAGCAACAAAAACTTTAAAATGAGAACTTCAAATTAAAACTGGCAACATATTTGTAAGAAAATATAGTATACTGTCTGGCTTTCTTCCAGCCTCTAGAGTCCTGTAAATAATACAGGAGATCAACTGCGGAAAAGGAACTGCATTGCTTGATAACTCCTGATTCATTCCAAGGGATGGACTGTGAATACTGCTTCTGTCAAGAAAATTGCTCCTCTTTCTTCTCCTCTTACTCAGAACTCTACAACTAATTAAGAAGGATAAATAAGTCTTTTCATATTGTATCTTTACATGCTCTACTGTCTAGATTTTAGCAAGTTTTTAACACAAATCATGTCCATGTATCAATTAAATGTTAAAAAGCACACAATTGAMCTATCTGTGATTTGATAAAAGCTTCTCTAGTTCCAATCTTACCCACTTCTATTATCAATAAAGGCTTTCATCCAGTGGGTACTCTGTGTAAACAATTTAGGCCAAAGTTCTAGAAAAAGAATCTTGACATAAGCTATCAATACAAATGGCATTTTCAGTTATTTGAGAATATCTCAGTTAAAGTAAAAATACCGCATAGATCATCCTAATTTGTAACAGATTTTTTACGTTGTCTTAGAAAAAGACAAAATACTAGACAAATGTGACAAGCATGCTTGTGGTGCCAACATTAACTCTCCAGTGATCAGTACACTATTTCTCAGCATTGTTATTCATCTTTCTGTATCATTAAGTGCTCTTAAAAATGCTCCTTCCTTCCCCTGGAAAGGGGCTTAGAAACAGTTTTCAAAGACAACTTCATACTAAGTAGTTAAATAAGCTCAATATTCTGAAAAGAGAGTTGGGTGATGTCAAAGAACACAACCAAATAATCACATTTCTCTCCCATCCTTAGAAACAAAATATAAGGAGATCCAAACAGATTACAGATACTATCCTACAAGTTACAGTCATGAAATGTAATCTTATTTTCAAAGTCTAAAAGCCTTTCATACATTTTAGATGGTTTACTTACTTGTTGTCGAATTCTTGGGTTCCATCTGATGTAATAATTGACCCAAAGTTCTAGGTGACGCATACTGGCTACTGGATAGAGTGCTCGATTTAGCTCTTTAGTATAAAAAGGGTTGGTGAATTTAGATTTTTCACTGTTTATCAAAGACCACAATGACAATGTTTTCTCAGTCACTTTCTAAAATGAAAATTAAATATAAATTGTAAATATTTGCACGGAATTAGCAAGTCCATCACAGAAGCCACAGTTACATTCTAAAAATAATATACTTCTAATTCAATTAAAAGCATGGCAAGTTATTGTATTACAAATATTCCAAAAACAGTTCTTGGGAATTGCTTTAGTGATTGCATAGTCTTTAACTTACCAAAACCAAACAAATTACCATTCAACTACTGAACAAAGAGAATAAAGCCACAATAAAGAACACTGTGGCACAAGGAACGTAACTGAAGCTTTCTGTAATCATCTGGAGTCAAGACAGCAATGCAATCAATGCAATTAAACAAACAGTAGTTTTACTGACCTCTTTTTCTCTAACAGATTCACTGTTGTACAAGAAAGTACCAAATCGGCAGCTGTACAAGTGATCCAGGATTGTAATCAAGAATTGCTCATTGAATTCAAATGCTGTAGGAAACTAGCACAAGAAGGCAAGTTTTTTTAATATTATAAAAGCAGAGATGTACATGCCATGGTTAAGAGGCTAAAAAAGCCATTTAGAAACCTAGATGCATCTGAAAATGAGTTTTAAGCTAAAACTTTTACATGTGCTCTATAACAGAGCACGTGTTCAGATACCACGGTGTTCAAGCAAATTAGTCATTGACAAGAATTTCTATCGTCTCAAAAATTTGTATCTAACTGCCTTTAATTCCCTCCTCGCCCCCCCCAAACAAAACAAAACTGAATGGTTACAGTTCCATTTGTACTAGTAAGCCAGAACACTTCCCCTAACAACATATGCAGATTGCAGTCTTAATACTGCAATGCCATATAGGAAGATATGGGTTTAGTTCCTAATTCTAGGCCCCCAAAGCACTAGGTTTGCTACTCTGTTTTGTTACTTTCTGAAAACAAAATGTTTAACTCTTAGCACTCAACAGTTTCCAAGCTGCTTCCTCAAGCTTTGATAAAACAGAACTTGTCTTTGTACTTCAAGGAACACCTTCACGAAATGGCGAAATGAAACAGACCCTAATAAGCTAATTAGTCACAATTCCCGTGAAGACATTCTGCTGGGTCACACCTTTAAAAACATTACAGAGGCACCTGTCTAGAACATACCCAGCCTCATGCATGGCCTTATTAGGAAACATGGCTAAGCCTCCCATACCACCTTTAGAAATAGTGAAGAAAGATGGTACATTTAAAACGAGAATGTGCTACTTCTGAAAACAGTGTCAGAGCAAAAAGACAGGTACGCTCTCCTCTTGCAATACACATTTTTTTAAAGGTCTAGGTTTTGAAGTCAATAATCCCCCTAACAACATTACCTTCTGAAGAATGATATAACCTACCTGTTTAGACATCTGCCACACACAATCAATATACTGGAGAAAGATGGGAGATCTGTCTGCATCGGCATGATTTTTATCACCATGGCCTATTCTCTGAAATGTAGCAATAAAGCCTCCTGTTACTCAAAAGTCTATTTTATGGCAATAGACTGTTTCTTATCTTACACTAAAGTACTAATTCTTCTGTAATAGAGCAATTCAAACTTCCAATTTCAAAATTAGCTACCACACCAATCAGAAGAGATTCAGATGTACAAAACCATCACAAAACTATTCCAAAGACGTCCAGAAAGAAGCCCAAGGTGATAAGTGGCCTCATTATAAAAAAGTGCTTGTTAGGCAAGCAGAAGCATTTAAGATCCGTTACAGTGAMAATAAAGATACATTTTGAATTACATTGACATTATCCATCTGTCAAAAGCTAGAGTCCTACACTTCATCTCATGTAATTTAAGCCACCAGAAAACACAGATCAACAAGCAATCCAGACAGATTCTCCTCTCCTCCCTCCACACTCGAATCTGCAGACTCAATCTGAGGTAGACAGTGCACGTGACTGAATCCAAAGAAATTTGTTTTTGACAGAAAATTAACATACATTCTAGAAGAAAATTTGGGTCAGCTGTGTTACTCTGAGGAGTCTCAAGTAACAATCAAAGGAATTTTCCCCCACAGACAAAAGGTAGGGTCTGTAAAAGCTGTTTGTTTCCTTTTCATATTTGATAACTGAAAACAGGTAAGAGATCCAGAGTGGGAGAGAAAACAATTCAATTAAGTCCTGCAATTCTGCTTGAATATACTTGCCTGGAGGAGACAAAGGAAGAGCATGTATGTTGAACTAAGATGTTGTCTGTCTGTAAGATGGTGGGCTTAAAATCTTAGAGACAGGAAAAATGATAGAACTAGTACTTTYCTCTGTAACATATAATGATTTTCAAAATAACTTAAAACAGTGGAACTGACTGACAGAAAACTAACTGAGGAAAGTCAAGGATTGTACCTAAATTCAGGTAACAGCAGCAAGTTATCAGAATAACTTTTATTACTATAAGCCATAAAAACTGGCTTGCTTGCTTTCCAATTTTCATGGTTTAAATAAGTGATACTTGCCAGAAGAGTCCTACATCAATTCACTGAGGAGTGAAAGTCTTTCTGTCTTCACTGTGGTTAGCAGTTTTAGGAACTTGTTAAGGATCTGTATGCATCTGAGTATCTTCCTACTTATATATGGGAATATATCTAATATTTCTTAAGTTAGAATTAATCATTAGAACAATGACATTCCAATGACATAGCAAGCTATATTACCGCCTGGATATTGCACCAAGTTCGCTATACACAGAAAAGGTGAGGTAGGGAATCCTTTTCCACAGCAAAACTAATTATGAGCTTCATTAGACAGAAAATACTGACAGAAAAAACTATGTAGGCAATATCTACTAGTTATTTTTAATAGACTATCCTATATCGCAGCTTTAGTAACCTGAAAATATGAAGCTTCTACAAATCAGTTTACTCTAACCCAGACAAAAAGAGGAATATCTTGCTCTTCTGCAACCTCCCACTTGAGGGAAGGCATAACAAAAAGTTAAGAAATGGTTTTTGAAAATGCCAGATGCTCTGAAGTGCCAGTTCTTACTACCAAAAATTCAGTTCTATCAAACAACTACCGAACACAAACAGAGCATATATAGTCTTGTTTTCCCAACTGCATTATCAGCTCCCCCTCTACAGAACACTGCAGAAAAGCATCTTCACTAGAAGCTAAATAACCTATCAACCCAAAATATACAGCACAAAAACCAGCACATGGCTGAAGAAGAATGGCTGTTGCCATTTCCAAAGAGTTCTACTTCAAAGAGCAAATGCAGGGTAGGGGGAGGCAACTTATTGACTCACTCTTATTGCTACTATGTTATCAGATGAACCCATGGACTGAGCTAGTCATCTGGAAGGGGGCTAAAAGCCCTATCTCACTAATGGAAGAAAATAACATCTGTTGAGAGAGAAAAAAAAGCTTTTATAACTCAGGATAACTCAAACTAAAATTTGTGGTTTAATAAAAAGAATTCTAGATGATTTAAGTTTATTAATAAAGGTTAAGGACACACAGATCTAAGCTTAGTGTCAAATCATAACACGATCACTAGGCTACAAGGGTCCTGGTGATACAATCTAATTTTATCTGCATTATAACTGTAATGTTTTTAATAACAAGACAAAACATAAGGAGAATAAAAAGTTAGGCTGATGTTTTCCTGTGGCTACACCAGGACAGAATACTTCAAAGGGTATATGAACATCACTACCAGGTAAGTACACAGAAAGCTGAACTACAGTAAACATCATTCACATAATCAAAATGCAAATCTTCCAAGCTTCAAAGCAACTCTAGAATGTCAGATCAAAGACTGATGTAGCCTACAAATACATTTAATGGTGAAGTGAACCATGCTGAGTACCTACACGTGAACTTACAAATGACTGAGATGCTTTTATAAATATAAAATAGGGCATGAAATACACAGACATATGTTTTCTGCTTCCTGATTTCCTGATCAGATTGCCTATTTTTTGCTGATTTTAGGAATATTAAGTACTGGGAACGAAGTCCACTGCACAAATAATTTCCACTGAAGGCACGCAAACTTCTTACTGAGGGTTGCAAGGTTCAGCATTAACACCAGTGCTGTAGAACTCCCAACTTAGGCTGTATGTCTACATATCCCAGCACGTACTCCATGGAAAGGCAACCTGCCCTCCTCAGGCCCTCATTTAAATTTCCTGCTTTACCCTTTAGAATAGTTCCTTGAGAGCTGATCCTCAGAAAACACGTTACTGTCACCTAACAAGGAGGTGAATAAAAATTCAAAAGGTGATTCTCAACTGGTGGAAACTAACTTCCTTCATTTGGACAAAAATCCCAGGAAAAACTCAGACAGACAGACAAGARGCTGATACCAGCTTCTTTCACTATTGATCCTTTTTCCTCCTAGCTAAAACTCATTTTACCCCTTTACAATTTGCACTTTAAAGCAGTATCCAACATGAACTACAGGAAGAGGCTAGTACTAAAATACTTTGAGAAAGGATAGGTTTATTAGCTGAAGACATGATAAAACCCCCTGAGAACAGAACATGCATATCTCAATTAAAATATCTTATTTGCTGGTGTAGAAATTAATCTGAAAGAATATTTTGACTGGAATTTACCTGATCTGGTCAGTCTGTAAAGACCTCAGTCAATCTGTAGAGGCTGACAGCTCTTTGCCCAAAGTAGTCTTTCAGAAGGGTCAGTTTTTAATGCAAATTAACATATCAAATGGTTAACTGCCAAGTTTAAGAGAAATTCCAGTGAGACAGACCCTGAAAATTTTCCTGACACAACAGTGCTAGACTTTCCACGAGGTATGGGTCAGATATTAACAACCTGCTATAGACAATTTTCACTTAACCTTCTAAGCATCTAGAAGACAACTGATCGGAGCTAGACCCAGCATTTTCAATGACAGCCCACTGATAGCTATTATGATAAATTCTCCAACATTTAGGAAGCAGCATTCAAAATATCMCTCAGAAAACATTGCTCAGACTCATTCACCTGCCTCTTGTGGCATTCAAAATAGCACCAAACGCAAAAAGAACTATGCTTTGCGTCCCAATTTTATTTGCTCTTTATCTGAAAAGTTGGGAGGCTACCATTTCACTTTCTTTGCTCAGTAACCATGGTAACACTAGCTGTTTTGTACTCCCAAAGGGTAAAAAGGGCATACACAATTAAAATACGGGGAGCTTTGCAAGAGTTTGTTTTTGTTGTTGTTGTTTGAAACTGAAATAAAGCAAAAAAAATGTTAACTAAAAAAGTCCAAAACAGAAAGCTCTGSTTAGATTTACCTCAAAATGTTTTGGATCAGAAAATCCAAAACAATGAAAAGAACTATCAAACCTTAATGCAATGAGTAATAAAACATTCAAAACTTCTTAGAATGTTAATGTTGCACAGTCCTTTCGATCATGTTCTAACTCTTACCGATGCAAATTTGTGTCCAAAACTTATCCACTCCTTTTGCACCAGAACTTCAAAACCTTCTATTGTTCTGTAGTAGCTATCTAGCATCAGCATGGCCAGCGACGTTAGCTGTGCTGTCCGGTCCCAGCCATCACTGCAGTGAACCAACACAGAGCTCCTTCCTGAGGATACCTTGTCTGCCACTTGAATAGCTCCTGTCAAGACAAGCTAACAAAGAGGAACAGACATCAAACAATAGAGAAGATCAGTGCTATCCTTCTAACAAAAATAAATTAATTTCAGTCYTTCAATTAAAGGATCTAAAGAGCATGATATAATTAAATGGAAAATTCTTTTCCAAGAGTGAAAGTAATTTCTTCAATAAAAATGGAGAAGCAGATTGGTTCCCTAATCCCTTAGTAAGATCAAATTCATCTTACAGCAAATTCTTAAAAAATGGGACAGAAAACAGTAACCTTGATAAACTGAAGAACATAAGCTTCTTTTTTAAAGAAAGACAGGATTTACCATAGGAAGTACTCTCTAAAAATTCTGTATTTCTTTCAGCTCCTTTCTTTGAACTAAATTGCTAAAACTCTTCAGTTAGAAAAAGGAACTATCAGCCTTCTAGTATGCTTATTTTATAAACATTAACTTAAAATGGATATTGTAAGAAGGATTCATTATATAATACTCTAACACTTCTGTATAGCCATACCTGAGGTAAAAAGTTCAAAGATGAACTTASTAAAACTACTGTTGAATTATGATTCCAGTATTTTACTTGTGCTACAAGTTGAAATTTAAAAACAAGTTTACAAGATTTACAAGAACAAACTTCAAATAAATTCACGTAAGCGCTACCAGCTATTGCCACTACTGATTCTACAAGTTTTCCATACTCCCATATTGCTAGAACACAAAATAAACTAACAGTTCTCACACATGTAAAGACAGATTAACAATGCATTCCTCTATTAAATATTGACACTTGACTTGAGGCAGAAAATAAATGTTAAATTCCACCTACTGTTACTAAGTAATGATATCTCTTAAGATAATCCAGGCATATAAAGTACATTGGGTGCTAATCAGCAGCACCAGTTTTGCAGTCCAATTATTAAGAGGTATTCCACATCATGTTAATCTTCCACAACTATCTCAAAACCTAATGAAGAAAACAAGTCTGACCTGTCAGATTTGGATAAAAATTATTGCAAAGAAACAAAAATGTTACCTTTATATGTTCTAACCAATGGGTTGATTCCAGACTAGACAACCAGTGTGATTCTTCCACATTAGGATAAACAATGTCTTTCAACTTCTTTAAAGATTCCCGCATGACATGAATATTATGAATGTCCAAAAAGAAGAGTTCCGCATTGGGATATGCATCTTCACTTTCATATCCTCCCCCAGTTGCCTAAGAACAAGAGACCTAAAATTACCTTCAGTGATATATACACTGCGGTAGTAGCTCTTCAGAGCTAGAATAGGTTGAAAATTTTTTATATTGCCCAACTCAGTTTTTTATTGTGCAGTTCAGTTGATAATTAAAATGTTGGTCTTAGAAGCAAGTTTTGGAGTTGCAAACGCTGGAGGAAAACAAGTACCTGGGGCTTTTGTTTTGTCCAAAAGAACAAAGTACATTAAGCATAGGAGATGGTAGAAAGTCATTCAAGCTGATCCAGCTAGTCTAGTTCTTTTCAAAACCTCAAGGAATAACACTAAAAAAAAAAAAAAAAAAAAAGAAAAGAAAAAGAAAAAGAAAAAGAAAAAGAAGGTTGTTTGTACAGCTGGGCCCCAATGCCTTGGAATACGATTAACTAGTCAGATAAGCGATAGTGAGCTAGCAGCACATCAGTTGAGGGCTCTGACTATAAGAAAAGACATTTGTACCTTCCCCATTAATTTGGGCATTTATGGTAGTAAACATTTCTTTCTTGAYCAACTGGTATTATATTATATTGTCAATATTCTTCCTTCATTTCTGCTCATTTTTCTTATCAAGGATTTCACAAACTCCTCATTMTGAAAACAAAAGTAGTCACTTACTGCAGCAATTAAATTAATCAAAACAAAGTGCATCACACAAAACACYAGTTACTCCTAACATACAAGATCACGGTTTGGGAGGAATACGATTGCCCCCTGCAGGGGGCAGGTTTAGCTCAGTTGGTTAGAGCGTGGTGCTGCCAATGCCAAAGTTGCGGGTTCAGTCCCCATATGGGCTACGCTGAGGGTTAGACTAGATGATCTCCAGAGGTCCCTTCCAACCTTACCATTCTATGATTCTATTTGCTTCTATCACAATTAGACAGAAATTCAGTCAAAAGGAATTGTTTATGTCACTACACCATTAATCCAAAGAGAGAGCAAATGTCTGGTTTACCAATGCAGACTTGCTATCAAAACCCCCCTTGTGTTTGAACTGCCTGTTATTTAGCAATAAGACTAAACTGTTTAATCCAAGCTGGAATCTCCTGTTTCCCAAATAAGTATATTCATGCTGCTAATAGCTCACACCTTCCTCAGCTCATAGCTCTCATGCTCTTTGCTGCACAGAGACAACTTGACCAGTAAGTGCAGAAGAGTATGCTGACTTTGTGCCTAACGGTCAGTGGGTAAGAGACAGGTTGGTATGTTCTCATATGAAGAGAGTATTAAAATTGTCCTTCATGTCCYCTCCTTAATTAGGCTTTTTATGCAAACACGTGGCACATCCACATCTGCTGTGCTTTATGGTGAACACAACACTGACACTGGCATTATGTGAGCATGCATGAACAAACTGGGCTTTGCGGAGTAAAGGGTGTGCAGGGGAAGACACACTGACATCTTTTCTTCTGATCTCATTCATATTTTGACTGCAGATCGGCACAGATGTGGCTAGTCTGTCAGATTAAATATCTATTCTGTTACTGTATTTACCAACTATAGGTTCTCAGGGAAGAATATATATCCTGATATCCAAGATTCTGCTCATATTGCTCTTTAGAGCAGAAGTCCAAGAAAGTAACATTTTTTCTCTCCTAACCAGGTCTSTCTCAGACCTGGTTGGGTCTGAAATGGTTCATGCGACATTTAGAAGAACCAAACTAAGGATGCCTATGAGCAGACGCTGCTTTATGCATATAGACCTTCCAGAACAGAATCTGCCCAAACACAAAGGAGAATTTGGGCTTGTACTGAGATGCCATCCCATTCCAACATGGGGAAGTGCTCAACAGCTCAGCCATATCTGTCTCACTTAGATAAAACAGTATAGAGTACAGTCATATCTGATTTCAGTGACATGCTAATATCTATACTTGACTGATAATAGGGGTAAAGGATGTTCAGAAATCTACACATGCTCTTAAGTAGTGCTTATGACCTGCTTTAGGCACTCATGTCTTTTCRTAGCCTTCAGCCTCAATGCTTGATTACGTAAATATATATACATATTTGTAGATACATACATATCTACAGTAAAATTACTACTGTTTCTAGAAATCTCTTTACAAACAAAGCTTCAAACTTGAAGTCTTCTTCCGTCCCTTCACAAACAAGATTACTAAACATCTGCTTACCTTGTTGGCAACTGCATTGACATTGGGCCTAGCATCATAGATGGTCAGTTTTGATATTTGTCCATTAGCTTCCCTGATGATATCAAGGTATCTTTCATCATCTTTATTCCGTTTGCCACTCATTCCAACAAGGGGCTGACTGCAGCGCATAATAACAGCTTGATTCTCTGGATGAATCCATGACAGAACCTAGTTACACGTTAACTTAAATTAACTTAAGTTAAAGCTTAAATTTACATTCTTTAATTAATATAAAAATTAACACATTTTATTTCTTCAAAAGAATTCCCAGGCATCTCAAGTTCTTTCCATTTAGCCTCATAAAACTTACTAATAACTTTTAAAGAGTTCATTCTCTTACATATTTCACTCTCATTGAAGTTGTATGTGCTTTCATGGTTCAGTGTATTTTAATATTTTCTGTAAGTGTTAAGTTGTGCAAATAATTCTGAAATAGTAAGCTGCAAATAAACAGAGCAATGCCTGCTGAAACTAAAAAACAACTCAGAAGAATGAAGTGATCTTAGGAACTGTAACCAAGATGTTCTGATTGTACAAGAACAACTTTCCCTTTTCTGGCTAAGGAAAYGAAATTGAACCTTTCTGCAGTAGGCTAAATCTCTCTCCTCTGCTTTAAAATGCCTTGTTTCCAAGCCCTCTTCAAAAATAGCAGGTAGTGGGGCACAGTGCATGCTGTCTTTTTCAGGGTTTTTTTTGAGTCAGAAGGGACTTACCACAACACAATATAGTGAGCTGACCAAGGAACAGATTAAAGCACAAGAAATTACAAAAAAGTACCCCCAAAAAATAGGGAAAAAATTCCAGCTTTACCCTGATAAACTCTTACAACAGCAATTGACAGAACTGTAGACTACAAAGTAAAATAATGTCAGACTTCAAAAAAAAAAAATCTTCAAAAAGTGTTCACTATTGAAACACAATCCTTGGCTATGCATCCATAAACCAGAGCTGTCAGTCTGCATAGGGATCATGATTGGTTATTTCCTGACAAGAATAAAATTACTATTACTAAGGAACTGACTGTCACTGTATAGCGTAGTATAAAAAAACCTGCCACATATTTAGAAATGATATAGAAGATACACCCAGATAATAAAAATGTACATGTGTGCACACACATGCGTRCAGGCATGTAGTAAATGCATAATAACCCTACGTTGTCAGTAAATACAGTCTAGCAAGTATTTATCATCTTGAGTTTCATGTTTACTTGAAAGTAATTGAGATTCAAAGCAGCTTCCTGAACTGGCTAAGAAACAACCACTTCTTTCAAGTTTGCCAAGTTAAAATCAATTAAAATGGATTGTATTGCACTAGAAATTAATATTTTATACAGTGTTGTAAAGAATTTATTTCCAGAACTGCTACRTAAAGATACTATTATCTAAAAGAATTCTAGCTACAGGAACATACCCAAATAAATTACAATGGTTTATCTTAAACTCAACACTATTTAAAATTTTATAGAGCTAAAAAACTCCAAGAATTCAGTACAGAGACTATGCAGGAGGTTTTGTTTTAGGACTGACCGTGGGAAAAATAGTTAAGTCAACAAACTAGCACAGATGGCAGCCTAAACCTCATACTCCATTAAGAAAGGGGAATCTGCAGTGCTGGCAGTTGTTAGTAGAACAGGAAAGTTAAAATCAAAGTTGGAAACGGTGATTGTTGTGGGGGAAAACAGTGAGGCTTGGCCCTCATACTAGTTTCAAGCAGAAAAAAGGTCAGTTAATCAGAACTGTTTTGTTGTAATCAAATCCAATAAAAGCATTCTGCGTCACACTCAGAGTTGTTTGTATGCACGCTTCAAACGAATACTCAGTAAGGCAAGCTTTATTATATAATACTCACCGGGATTCTATTTCGAGACCGAAAGGCAGCAACTTTCTTGAGATCATCATCTGTTGCATTATATGGCACTACTAAGAGCGATGGATAGGTGTCACACAGTCCATAATGTTCATTAATGAAAGTCACGCGCCACCGTTCATTGGGCAGTCCCTAAAACGCAACACAAAGTTGTCCAGTGTATTTTTAGCTATACAAATTTAGTACCTCTGTTCTTGAATTTTGCATGATATTATGGCCACATGGTGGCAACAACCTACCAATTTAACCTGACTAGCTATAGTAATGACGATTCAAAACAATAGAAGAAAAAAAAAAGATTACAAGACCACACAAAACAGCTCACTGCTTACAGATCTTAACTACCTAGCTCTCGCATGCTCCCTTACACAATTCTATTCTCACTGCGAGTTTAGAAGCAGTGCTGAAACCAGTAGATGTTTCTTTAACCCTCAGACTGAGGAAAGAAAATTGTTTTCCCCTCCCTCCTCAAAGCATCACCTTTCCATTTCCACTGCTTTCAGAGAAACGATTAATAATGAGATAGTCCAAAAAGAAAGGGAGAAGTTTGATTTCAACCTTTCTTCCTCACAGCCTGACACTACCCTGAGTTTAAAATCAGATTTAAAGAAGCCTTCTCACTAAGAAAAAAATGACTTTTAGCTATAGCTCAGGGAAGGTACTTCACAAACAGTAGCCAGGAAATTGAGACAGACTGATAAGCTCTCCCTGCACACACAGTGGGGTTTGTGTGGGTGTATTTACTTTTTGTGGGGTTCTTGGGCCACTAAATCTTGAACCAAACAGATCATGTGGAAGTCTGGATATAACTTAGTCCACTAAAAATTCTGAAGGAAAAAAAAATCCAAGGAAGTTCTTACTGTTTGCCATATAAATGTAACTATTCTAAAATATTTAAAACAGTACTTAAAGGAAAAAAAAAAAAAAAAAAAAAAGTAGGGTAAATTACATCATCCTTTTTTACTGACATTTCCACAATTGACTAAAGAGAGAGGTAGCACACTGATAGGCATAGAAACATCATTTTATAGTAGTTATTTAAACAATAGGCATGTTTTTACTTCTGGAAGAATCAGACTGTATCAACTTCATATCCAAGGTACTTCAATTATGTATTTGTCACATTCTTCCCATTCCCTGCTTAACGGCAGCACATTCGAAAAGGTATTAATAACCTCTCAAACAGCTGAAGACTAACTTCCTGTGACATTTTCATTTCCCAACTTGTGTTCCAGATTTTTATTTTACCTTACTTTTTCTTTAATCTTGCATTTCTATCTTCTCCAGCTCTCAGCTCTCTCCACAGAAGAGCTCATAAGTGAAATATTTAAACTATAATGCCTCTAAAGTTTTCAAATATGAAAGCACCATGCAACTGTAATAACTTACTTGTCTCCTGTATTCACACATTGGATTATACACCATCCATCCATTTTCGGAAAACTTTTCTTCATTTGCAAAAGCAAAAAAAGGCTATAGAATGTAAAAGGAACTTATTACACCACACTCCAGTAAAATACAAGGGCTTGTCACCAATTAGGCCCCAAYAGCTGCCACAAAACAGACCAACCCCAGCCTATCCCATTTAAATCCAATAAAGAAGAGTGTAAAGAAAAGAACAAAATGTAACRAACAATAACAGATATGATAGCCAAATATTGAACACATGTCATCTTTTAAAACAGAGTGATAAAAACATGAAAGTTAGAAAGCTTAAACTGTTGTGGATGCTGTCAGGAGGCTGAAGCATTTTAAAATGGTTTGTRTCAGTTTATTCTCCATGTTTTGCTTCCTCCCCAATTAAATGTCTCCTCACCAAYAGTTCTTCAGCAGATACAGCTCCTAATATTATGTAAAATATTAGATGCTAAATTGAAACTGTAGAAGGTTTAATTGCTATTCATTGCCATTAGAAGGAGCCTTCTTTCTACATCCCCTGTCCAGTTTATTCTCACTGACAAAAATCTGGGTTACTGTAAAACTCTGAAGAGCAGAAAGTTACCAATGAAAGTGAAACAAATATGATGTTGATAGGTTACACTATCTACTTCTCTTGTTTTGTTGTCCATTCTTGAGACTTATTTATATCCAATACAGAATCCTYACCCAGGATTCCTAAAAACGTCCTCATCTCTTAGTTTGGTCCTACTTCTCTTTTCAACTAAATCCTAGCGGGTCATATCATACAACTCACCCTTTATTCGCTTGGTTATTTTTGCAGTTTATCATGAAAACAAAAATAATGTTTATTTTAAGAAGCTTCCTCATTGAGAAAACTGATTTTGGTGGTATATGAATTCTTCATATGTCAGCTAGAATATGAAATAAAGTTGCTCAGAAAGTTTAAAAAAAAGAAAAAAAAAAGATTGTTACCCTGAGCTAGCTGCACAACAGTGATCAGAACAGAAATCATTCAAGAGCCCATCATAGCTCATTTATAACAGTAAAGCTGAAAGTCTTCTTGATACTCAAAGACATTAAAAAAGAAACTGAATGATAAACTGAATATCCCACATCTACATCACTTTCACAGGAGTAGACCTGAACTAACCACAGTATACAAGAAAAAGGAATGCAGGAAATTTGGGAAGCAAAACCAAGAAAATTACTATTCCAAGGTGAAGTGATTACATCTATAAGGGTAAAGCAATGCCTCATAAATGCACCAAAGGTCCGGACAGACAGATGATTCTTTAGTAGATCATCCAATGAAGGCAGTACACCCAAAGGCTTAAGGCAATTTTGGTCACCCTAAAGTGTTAGGCTTGTGTTTGAGTGGTAAGCAGTTTTAATCAAAACACAAAACTGAAATCTCTCCATAAAAAGGGTTTTTTAAATATATTTCTTTCTAACTGTTGTTAATTTGAAGTTACTGCACACACAAGGTACTTTATCCTATTAGATTTGGAAAACAGAATTTTAAATTAAATCAGCCTTTAACAGCAACTACATCTATTGTAAACGTAAACGAAGAATTCCTGCTTGTGTCTTCTGACTCTCCATTCCCTTTTTAAAGCTCTAGACTTTCAGTGTAACTAAACACGACAAACACTTTTGCTCAAGTAGACTACAGTCAAGCASGGTGAAGGGAGAGATGAAAAAAAGGAAAGGGAAGGAGGTGGGCATCAACTATATTGAAAAAAACATGCATTTTAAATGGAGGCACATATCARAAGTAAAAAAACCTGTAAAAATGATAGAATACAACAAACCAGGAATGTCATTATCTTAAGCAGTAGATGCAGCTCATTTGCTGAGCTATTAATACACAGCTACATGCAAACCCCCTCCTTCCTCCAGGAATTTCCTGTATCCCAAACAGTAACTATGCTAAGAATTCACTAAGAAATCAAAGACATGAAGAGAAAAAATGTAAAATGGGAGTAAACAGGAACCCTGGAATCCTAACAGATCCCTTACAAGATGTCTCAAAGGCAGCAGTATGTTGTTTAAGTTGTTACTTAGTGGAATTCTCCTTGTGGAAACTTAAATTACTCAGCTTAATCTCTGATAAGTAAAATACACAAGTTTACAGTGCACCATGACAGCTGTTGATTAGAACAGATTTTGCAGATTACAAAAAACCAAGAAGGTGCTACTCCAAGCTAGAAATACACATTTCATCACCAAAATAACCCATAATAYGATCAGATGAAAAAGTGTGTCTTATTTTCACCTTCTAAAAAACAGGGTTAATTTTATTATGCCTGTGGAAGGGATGGAAAGAATCATTTTTTAAGGAAACACTGCCCAACTATGCAGGGCATGTTTCATTTAGACCTTGCTTTCAAAGGCACTTAACTACAGCAACTTTATTACATCTGCTACAAAAACGTCCAGAATCACAGAACTCACAATTATTAGATCTGATAATTAAGCTCCACCARTTACACTGACATTCCAGGTAATGCAAGTTTTTCCTGGGTTACCYGAGGAAAAATTGTCATTAGTAGCATGGAACAGTCAGCAAAGTTTGCTATGGTCTAACAAAGAACAGACCACTACCGGGAATGTGAAAGCATACGGAGCAAAGCTTGGGCTCAGATTTTTATCTGAGCAAATCTGGAAGAGAACTTTATAAAGTATAAGGATTTCAACATTCATTTAATACATTTAGTGTATTTTTGGTACAAGAACAGTATTTATAATCCTAAAGACTAAAAATGATTTTCTTCTGAAAGAGTTTACTAAGTGACAACAAATACAATACAAACACACACACCATACATGTACATTTTGTACAAACAGTACAGCTTGTCTGATTAGTACTGAAAGTTGTTGCAAAAAGAGAAATTAGATTAGAGATATGAACACACATATACACCCACGCCCCACATTTGCCTTTCCTTGAAAAATTAAGCCTTAGGTGAATAAATATTCTTTGAAAATAGTTTGGACTTTACTGCAAAAGTCAATGCTAGAGTTTGAAACAGGGCAACATCCCCAGCCCATCTTAGGTCCAGCTCTCACAGCAAAATGTACAGACAATATGTAAAGAGCAAAAATGCTTCTTTTTCTGACAATTCTGCAATCTTTTCATACAACAGAATTTGAAGTAATCTCAATCTTAGCTTTCATATATTCATCTCTATTTAAGCAGCTCATTAGATGAAAGTAAGATTTCCCCTCTTCATACTCCAACACAGCACAACAGAACAGTTAGAGTAGGAAAAGGAACATTTAAAATATTCAACACCCATTTATATTTATTCCAGACAGTTCCATTTAATGTCAAATTACAGCACAACTTCAGTAAAACAACCAATGTATATTTATAGCCATTTTAATGCTAAGCATCTTCTACTTAAGCAAACATAAGAGACATGCTTGGATACAATTGTATTTTCTTGCTTCTGCCAGTACAAGTCATATTTAGCACATATTTGTACCTTACTTTTATCTACTGTAAAGCAAGATATTGAGAAATATGAAGTAATTCCCATAAAATATCGTATTTTCTGTTGAGTTGGACATTATTCTGATGCACCAAACTGATGAATCCTATTGATGAACCCCAACATACTGAAAAAACAAATATACTACATCTCAAAGAGTTCGTTATAGTGCAGGTAAGCTGCACATTCTCACTAATGACATATCCTCACTACCATACATTTTCACATGATCTTTCTATACTAGCTATTCTGAACAGTTGTTACCTGAACCGACACAAGTTGTGTTCATCCTTTAATTCCCTGTTCCACATGGAAACAAAAAGGAATACCTTCAATTTCAGTAGAGAGTTAAATATACATATATATTCTTTATAAAACACAAAAATACCATACTTGCCCAAAATACAGCACTAGAAAGCGTGACAACCAATGCCAGCTCAGGATAACATCTTGATAAATCCACTGCATTTCAGAAACCCCAAATACTAGCTCTAATTCAAAACCTATTTCAACTCTTTTTTTTTCCTTTTCCAGCTGCTATGAAAAATTGAAAGAAAGAATTCAGGAAAATATTCAAGAGATAAGAAAGTATAGTAAATTACCACTTAGAAGACTTTTGGTGGGCAAAGGTTATGACTTTTCAATGCTTGTAGGTGGTAGAAATAAAACTGGCATAAAATCAGTTAAGACTTTGCAGAAACAAATTAACATCTCTGTGCATAAAGTGAAAGCATCAATTTCTTTATAGGTCCACAGACTAATAAGCAGAAGAAATTGCACTTAAGAAAAGCCTTCAAGCTTTTAACATTTTTGGTAAACTACTTTTTTGCTTTACTGTGCAAGTAATACTATTTACTTCCATGCAGGTGCAAACTCAAACTTTCCACAGTCTCTTTTTCAGTCCTCCCACAGATTAAGTACTTGCCTTTAACATTTATTACCACTATTTTGCACAAAAAAATTAACGTGGGATATACTGGCTGCTTACAACACAGTATACCTGAGATAAAAGAAAGCAGTTGTGATCTGACAGTAGTCTGACAAGCACTGTATTTAAAAATAGTTGTATTTGTAAAAGTTATATTTTTATTTTATTTATAGAATTATATTAGATGAATATAAGTTTATATATTCATAAATATATAACCAATACCTACAATTTAGTAAATATTCTATCAATCTTTATACAAGATAAGGAAGCAGCAAAACAAGTGTTACAAAGCATCAGCAAATGGAGCCAACTGATTTCTGTATTTCTTACTGGTTTATGCTTCTTATACATTATAAATCACTAAGCTTTTACTCAGTGAAAAAGCTGTCAGTTTCCCAGTGTGTTTAAAAATAAAGCTGTCATTATCTTTGGCTTTAATATACCATTACTACAACTGAGCCAGTCATGAATGTCTTATCTGCTTGTCTGGAAACTAATATCAGACATTGTAATATTTACATAATTAACGTCTGATCATGCTAACTTTCCACAATTATTGTACTGAGACTGATGAAGTCATTTAGAACAAAGCTTCAAGTCAAAATGTTGTTTGCAAAATCAAATGCTTCTTCAGATGGGCACCTATGGCAGGCTTCACTGCTGTCAAAATCATTTTTGCAAATCTAGTAGCAACACTGGCATAATCTGATTTTCAGATATTTTAAATACTCAGAATAACTAACTAAATGAGGGTTGGGGATGGTGCAAGTCAGACAGCATGGTTACCAGTGTATCTCATCTAAACCAGCATTCCCACAGAGCTACCACAGCTAGAAACAAACATGTATCATGCAGGTATTACGGTGGTGAATAATCTTATAAAAAAAGACACATCATTTCAAGATCAGGAAGCGAAGCAGCTGCTGTGCAGAAACTAGACTAAAGAGGCTAAATATATCTCATCTTTTGTGGGTCTACTAAACTTAAGTTCTTCTACACTCTTACAGCAAAGATTTTCTTCCAATTAGCTGCAGCTTGCAAATGCAAAAAGAGGTTGGGGATTGCAGCTGTTCATACTGTACCAACTAAACTGTCAGTCATACGAGCTATCAGATTTTACATGATGTTAGTGATTCAGGGAAATCTGAACGTGACCTACACTCAAACTGATGAGAGCCAAGAACAAGCTCATAGAAGCAAGCACAAAGCACAATGTTGAGACACTGTTGAAAAGTTGAGAATAGACTTCGGATTTCTTATAGCCTCTCAAACACTAGGTATTGGCGAAATGATGGATAAAACCCTTGGAAATAAAACCGAACAATACATTCCATTCAGAAATATTATTTCAGGATGTGTTCATCTCCTATTTGCCTGAGAACAAGATAAATACGAAAAGAGAAGGCATCCCTTTAAAAAAAAAATTACTTGGGATCAAATCTTAGGGTAAGGCTCCATAGCAGCTATAACCAGTCTAAACCCTTGCTGTCTTGTACCACCTTGCCACTGCAGTTGCATAAGCATCAGCGCTGCCAAACCAGCTGTAGGGCAAGGGTACCCTTCCACAAGGTAGTCTGACCAAAATTACTTGCTTAACACTGCTGAGGAAGGGATGTCCCTTTCCTTCTCTCCTCTCTGCTCCCTGTTGCACACCCCCTGCCACACACACACACACACACACACACACACACACACACACAGATTTCAAACCAAGTCTACTCAATATACAGCTAAAAACAGCACAATACTAACTACAGATGACAACATTTTGTGCTGGGTTAGTGAGCTGCATTGGCTTACTTTGTGATTACACAACTGTCAGTTTGGCACAAGAGGAAGGAACAACCACATGGCTGGAAGGCAGTGAGAAGGAGAACAGAGAAAAGCAAGACCTCAGCATTTTAGCATCAGAGGTCCCTTCTTCACCCAGCTGTCATATGAAGCCACAGCACAATCTTTATACAAGATCTCCCCGATCAAACTGGCTGCAAAGCCACGAAGGGCTAGCATATGTTCAAAGGAGAAGGCAGGCCTGTATGGCCCAGATACACTGCCAAATGCCACTTGTGAAGCCACACTGTAAGCAGGCCACTGAAGGACAATCTTATCTTCTCTGCCCATTCATTTCCCTCAGCAAAAAGCATCCACAGGCCCCCATCTCCACTCCCATGCTGGGCTAACAAGATTGAGGAAATGACCCTGGTTAGAGCATTTATTTCCCCTTGCTTATAGGTAGTTTCAGTTCCACATGTGGTTCACTGTGCATCCTCAAACTCCTGCAGGGAGAACTAAGGCAGGAATGAATGACTACTCAAAACCACTCATCTTTGGCACGATCAATTTTGCAATTCAGCAATGCTTGCTGAAATATGGTGAAAGCATACCAAAATATCATATGCTAGTGGCTTTTAAAGTTGATGGCTCATATGCATTGTAACACTTGAAAAAAACAAGATCAGATGCAACTTCAMAATGTAATTAAAGTTCTAATAGCTATACCCTGTTCCAGACATAGCTAAGAGTATATAAAGTACAGTCACTCTTCATTTCTTCACTATCTTCAAGTTTTGTGCTCTACTGAATCAAAGCAAGAACTACCTCTGCCGTGACCAAGCCTTTTGTTACTAAGTACAACTTTTACTGGCGAATTACACTCAAAGTAGCCCACGCTATGTAATGATGAGCCTTAACAGATGCAAAATGTGCAACAGAAGGCAGGATGAGTAGTATTCTATACATTACTCACAACCATCGCTAGATAGAAACACCATACTTTTTGATGACAAATCCTAATATAGGTTCACATTTCATCACCATGTTATTCCCAGTTCTGTAGTTTGGTTAGACACTGTAAAACAGTCCCACAAGGGACACTTCCAATTCAAACATAACTTAATTTGTCCACATTCAGGCATGAAGAGCTGCACGGGTGAATTCTAAATTCTAAAGTACTTCAAAAGAAWTTTTTTTTAAAATAAAAGGCATTGATTCATGAAATAAAACTCTTTGCATGCCCAAAGTTGGTGAGCATCATGATTGGACTGAAGACTATCTAAACACAACACTAATTACCAATTCAGTCAAGACAAACAGGCCACTTCTGCTAAGTTGTCCATATCTGTAATTTAAGAGTGTTCTGCCTATCTTAATGAACAGTGGCATTACATGTGGGTTGCCATGCAGCGTKGAAATGATGTAGCTTTCCATTTTATCCTGGAAAATAGATTGAAGAGTTTGGTGGGATACACGAAGAGAACCTTGAGTGCTATGTTTGTTTGGACCAAATGTTTCAATCTGAAACCTATACTGATCAACTTTCTCAACAATACTTTTCTTCAGAAGAAGAAAACAGGAATGCCCCTCTACCTCTAATAACTTAAGCTGCCAAAAGACACAAGAATATCAAAAAGACTGAAGTGATAAATTGTTATTTTCCATCTGAGACAACTGCTCTTTCTGTTAAGTTGTTGGTTGTAAAGAAAAAAGTATTCAGCAATCACTGTTAAAGTACATCTTGAAGAGATTATGTTCAGTGGAATTTAGCCAAGTAAACTGCTTATTACTCTAGTTCAACAGTCTGCCACCTATAAATTTTAAYACATAACAAATGGAAGTGAAAACAGATCACTTAGAACATCACTACAGTACTTCAGAAAATGGTTAGGGCAACAAAAAAGTCTGAAACACTAGATTTAAAGAATAGCAGATACAAAATATCTTATATTCAAAACAAAAACCTGTAGCACATGCCAAAACATATCTCAAACATACATCCTGAAATTTCAAATCATCAGATAAATTGGTGCCTATTTCCAAATTCCCAATATGCAAGAATTTTTATTTAAGAACAAGAATTTCTTTCAGGCTTTCATAATTCACTTAGTAGAGCAAAGAACATCATTTTAACCAAGGAAGTGACCTGTGCTATGTTCCCTGCTATCTCACAGCTTACTGAAGGCACTAATCACAATTCTGGAAGCATGGAGATTGAGCATAAAGCTTCATATTTCTTTTAAAGATGAAATATTTACGTGTAACAAAGTTACTGAACACATTCTCATGTTTGCCATATTAATTCTTTCTTGCAGTATATGAAATGGTAAGAATGCAGACTCCTTTCAACACCCTCACATGGGACACAAACAAATCATTTCAGTCACAGGCTATTACTACCAATCTGTTTTTCAACTGCATTCTGTAAGTTTGTAATTTATCTCARAATTTTATTTCTTCACCTCATTATACTCTAGAGAACTATTCCGAAGTTTGCTTTATTCAGATAGCTTCCTTTAAATTATCAATCCAAATTTCCAGTTTTACTTATTTGATTCAATACCAGCATTATCCTTCAGCATATATAAACCCTCTGCACTATCTAGTACTAAAAAGACTTTTCCACTTTCTTTTTGGCCAAGCTCTGCTCACTTCCTCTTGTAAATCTTTTCCACACATGGTTCTTCCAAATCCTTTTCTGATCATCTGAGCTTAAGCCTCATACAATGGGGCTCAACCAAAACATTCTTGTCTTGTATGCTATTAGAATTGCAATTAATTTCTTCAGTCTTAAGAGGAGAAGGCTGAGGGGGATCTATTCAGAGTGTGGTAATTATAGAGATGATGGTGATGCTATCCTCACAAAGATGTACAGAGATAGGACAAGAGGCAGTGGACACAAGATGCTCAGGGGAAATTCCACCTGGATGTTAGAAAAAAAAATCTTCATCCTAAAAACAATTAAAACTTTCGAAGAGATAGCCCAGAGAAGTGGTAGAATCTCCCTCGCTGGAAATATTCAGGCTTGATAGTGCCTTGGATAGCCTAATCTAAGGSCTTACTTTCATCAGAAGCCTGGACTAGATGATCTTCAGAAGTCACTTTCAACCTAAACTTTTCTAAGATTTAATGTTTCTATGTATAGCTTTCCTCCTTCTATTATCCCTTCAAAATCCTACCTGAAGTCCGTATGTCTCATAATGCTTTCAATCATTGTCTATTATAAGATGTATAAAAATACCTACAGTAGAATGATACATACGCTTGCTTCTCCAAAAAGTTTTCTTTACTTGCAAGCACAACTGTAAGCACTCCAGTGCACTTATACAGAAATTTCAGTTTCATTTTGTAAGAGCCATTCATCAACGCTACAAAATATTCTTTAAAAAATTTTTATTTTTCCTTATGTTTCCGTTCTACAGACTACTTGAATATTGAATGCTAAATTTCTACAGAAAAATTAAAAAATAAATGTTTACAGAGCATAGCCCATATATCTTTGGAGAATGAAGTAAGATTCTTGCTGCAACTTCATGCAGTCAAATTTGGAGAACAAAGTTCAAATTCAAAGCACAACTCTCCAACATTTTCTGCTGATGTGTGATGATCCAATAATCTTACACAGTTAGTCTAAATAAATGCAACCCAATAAAACGGAAAGTTCATTTTACAGAAGAAAACAGAAAGCATTTAATAAAAATATGCCAAAGTGATCCACCCAGTACAGCATACTGATTCTGGCAAAAAACAGAAGATAACAGTTGGTTAACATTGTTCTTGCTCAGCTCCCTCCGTAAGATGTTTTTACCTGCAATATGTCTGTGTAAATTCATTACTGTATTATCTACTGGTTATGTTATCCATCAGTAACTGCCAATAAAATAATGGTTGGCTAACCATGTCTTCTTGTCCTAAATTAAAGCTCTTGGTGATTTGCATTTATTGTTAGCTTGGAGACTGCCCAAAGGTTTTAATGCTTTCAAGAAATCAAACCATGCAAGTACTATTATATTACTCTGATTAGGGAATATAACTTAGCCTCTCTTGTTTTTCAGGAAAGAATGAAAGCTGTACTGGTCAGAGGTGCTTAGTAGTGTACCTTAAGTGTAGCACATAGCATCAATAATTTTACAAATACAAAGACGAAGCTATTCTAAACATACAATTCAAACACTACATACAAACACTAGTCTTCCATAGTTTATATTGACAATAGATTCTCCAGTTATTCTTTTTAGTCAGCCATGCTCTCCGTTAGTAGGTCAAGCAGCCAAAGCTAGTAGGCAGAAATCCTGCATTAAGACAACTCAATAATAAATGATGCGACTTACCAAGTTATGCGATTGAGGAAAAGCATGTTTTGTGAGGACTTCAAATATATCTCTTCTACTGTGCCCTTCTTGTTTTAATGCAAACCGTAGATTTCTCATATCCTAAAACAAAGGCATTATCTTTTAAAAGAATCAAAGTAGTAAAGTATTGCTGTTTGATGTATAAATGCTATATTATACACTAAACATGATTTAGAATCTGCTTGCAACACACCTCAAACTGCTGTGAATGTTTAGTTTTATCTTTTTATCCCATAAAATAGAAGAGCGCTTATGACTTTACAAATAGCAGCCTCACATGCTGTGTGGTGAAAACACAGTTACAGTGCTTTGACATTAAGTCATCAGAAGCGAATATCTTATTCACTGAAGATTCATGGGCTATTGAACGCTTGCAGGACAGGAGTTACCCTATATTTCCAAAGTGCAACTTTGCTAATAATCTGTCTAGACTACATTGCTAATTTTGAAGTTAGCGAAGAAAAAATAGGTAGGGACAATGTGCACATTAACAACTGAAAACAAAAGGTCTGTGCTTGCATATTCCATTAAAGAGTCAAAAACAGGACCCGGGATTATTCAATGGGAATTCCCTCCATAACCATTTTTTTCATGGCAATTTTTTTTCATAAACTAAGAAAACAGAGATAGGTGTTACATTAACTTCTCACTGCCTTTACAGCTTGCAAAAGCTCTGACTCCTTTAAGTGTTGGATGACTCTTGAAAGATTTAAAGTTTATTAAAAAAAATAAAATTTATTTAGAACCAATAAAACAAATGAAGAGGTGCAGGAATGATGCCAGTTTCAATTTTCCACAGCCCAGTTCTCAAACCAGACTACTGTGTAAAGTCACTTGTCACTCAGCAATTCGGAAAAGACTACTCCTTCAGAGTGCATGCAGAGATAATGGTAAGTACTCCTTTATACAAAAGGTATTTTCCCTGTCCAGATCCCAAAAGTTCTCTTCAAATTCAGCTGTGAGGAGTACATAGTTTTCTATTGAATTATTGGAAAGTCTTACTTTACATGTTATATCTAATCCATAAGAATTCTCTCCTCTGCTTGAAGCTCCTCCCATTTTTTCAATCCTTGAAATTACACCCAAAGGAACATTCAGTACCACAGTTGGGTCCTAGAAGAAAAATTTGGGGAAGGAAGGACTAATCTGAAAAAGAACTCAGGCAAAATGTTCTTACATATTCTGCAATAGAAAGCAGACATGAAACATACAGGAAACAAAAGCGTGTTTCTTGGTTTGACTGTCTCCCTCTCAACATGTCTAGGAAGTTTGCACAGTCACTCTGTACRCTTGAACATCAGACAGTCTTACATGCACCAACAGCAAATATTTTATACTGTAAGACAGCTGGCAGGAAAGAAAACAATGTGGAAACACCCTAGAAGATTAATTCTGTGGCATACTTCTGACTGCCTTTGCTTTATTGATACACAGAATAAAGCAGAACAAAATTAAAAGAGGAGATTACTAAAAGAGTCAGTTGCAACCAGAATGATCTTAGTTCAGTAATCTTAGACCTTTTTTTAAAAAACATATTAAACAGACAACAGTCCATTTTATTCTTTCATATCACAGCTTATCAAACACTATCACTCCCTTAACCACATATTCTATTGAAGTATTTCTCTTTCAACACCAAGAACAATCAAAATCTTGGTTTACTGATAGCCGTTTTAAAAACTTTGTATTTGAAGAACTATTAAAACTGTCCATAGTTACTGCCCTTGATCCATCACAAAATAAGTGTGAATGGAATAGCTATCAAGAAACTGCAAAGGTAAAAGCATCATCAGTTCAGTACAAGTGATTAAACTGTAGTTTTACCTGGCAAAAGTTATACATTTAAACACATTCAACTTTGAAGAACTCCCATTTTTAATAAGGATTTCTCAGTGGCACAGGAACAACTGCTATTTAATCATTACACAACTAAAGTATTATTACTAATATTACAGAACATTTCAAGTAAAAATTCTCCCATGCAGTTCCAAAAGTATACTTCTGCCTAAACTAAGAAACAAACTAACTGGCCACAGAGTAAATCAAATGCAGTGATAGAATGGGGATGGAGCAGTGTTAATTCATCCCATGGAAGTAACTGAGGGTATATTACTCACAGTTTCCACACTTCTTAGGTATAGTCTGTAGTTTGTGATGTACACTCGTCCTTTAACAGGGCCATTGAATGGACAAATATAAATAACATCCTTGTCTGTAAAGAAATATAGCATTTCTTCAACATTATGAAAAGAAAAACCASAGTTAAGGACAATATCAATTAAGCAACAGTAAAATAAAACTAACTGCACTCATAAGAATCACTCTAATAAGCTGAATGAAAGGAAAAAAGGCATAAAACTGAATTTTGTTCATTTGAACTAAGAAAACGTGAAAGTTTCAAATACTAAACTTGCCTAAATTCTTCCAGTGTAGTCTTCCTAGTTATATTTGCTTTCTTCTCATTCTTGTCACTATGTGTGGCAGGGTGGGACATAGTACAGCAACTTAAGTACTCCCTGGCATTACTGGACTGCATCATTCAATATCCCAAAACAAATAAAATCTTTTGCTGATATCATTAGATCTTTTAGTGCTCTGCAACCAGTTCTCCTGCATTAAAGTATAGTTCAGGTTGCAAAATTTTTAGAGAACTCTCCATCCTGAAGAGAACCATTACATTTCAGGCAACTGAATACAGCAGGACCACCAGCACTGTTTCAGCAAGGACAGTAACAGAACAGAGTACTAATATACATGCTACTCAAAAACCCCTACCACTCAAGCAATTCCATTAAAGAATAAAGTGAAACATCACAAGCCACCTGTTTCTCCTTGTTCACTCATTTCTTGAACCCAGTTTACTCATCTGTCTTCCACAACAAGCACCCTCCTTCCTTTGTGCTGCCCCTCCGCAGAGAAAACAGTCATAAGAATCTTATTAAATATTCTTCACAGTCCCACAACCTATCTTGTGGGACCTCATGTCTTTCCCCATCAGGAACACAGGTACTTATTTTCACCACTTTAGTTTTGGTCTAACCCACTTTCCTTACAAATTCATCTAAAAAATCACTGGGGTAATGAAGGGATTCACAAATATAAAGCCTCTTTCAGTTGCATTCTGATACCCCATAGCAAATTTCCAGGAACAGCCCTCACTAAATAAGGAAGCACTTTGCACCACACATTCAACTGCATCATGCTACAGCATTAAGACATGTCAAGGCCGACAAGGGCCTGTCATGTTGTGTAAAGGAAGTTAAGATTGTATCTACTGCAGCTACAGTTTGGACGACAGTCACACACTACCGTACGAGAGATCAATGTATAGTGCATGACATGTTTCACTGTCTTTTGAATTCAAAAAGGTTTGAGGGAGTACTGTCAATAGACATTTGCTACTTAGTATATAGATACGATTATCACACATCTTGACTTGGTATTTCTTTGTACTGGAGGATCTATGTGTGGAAGCCAAGAATTTAAAGTTTCTAAAGTGATTATTTAAAATAAATAATTCACAGAATTTTAATGCAACTTACTGCTCTGTCCAACTCATTCTAAATTATGAAATAGTCCAGTAAGACTCATGTACATCAGACTCCTTCAACATACACTGCATTATATCACTGCATAACTTCATACCTGTAACTCTAGTTTCTCCTGGCAGACGAGGTATTTCCTCATTTTGTTCCCAGTTAGTGCCATCTTTTAGAGTCTAAAGAGAAAGAAGTACAACAGCAGAACATATTTCATTTGCAACTGCTTCAAGTTCTAGATAGAATAATCTTACAGGCTATACCAGTATGTGAAAAAACAGGTTTTTCCACAGTAGAAATTGACACAGTCAGTCAAAGGAGGAAAACACACCACTCTGCTAAACTGCAATTATTAAATATTAAACATTGAATAGAGCTGAAACATGAGCATGTTTTAATCTCTCTCCTTTCTACAGGATAATTAAAAATATTTGCATTAAATTGGAATGAAGTTTCTATACCATGACTTTTCTGAAAATTGTGTACATTGCATTTTCCAGGAAAAAAGTTTACTCAGCTTAGAAAAGCAAATCAAATGAAATCACTTAAGCAATATTTCACAACTACCACACACAATTTACTTATTTGTGACTTCAGCATGTTTAGTACTTTTTAAGAATGACTAATAAAAATTAATCTTGTTTCCAAGAACTGTTCTAAAAATATTTAAAACTTTAGTGTCTGCTCTGGCACACAGGCGCCTTTTTATTTGCCCTCAGAGCAACCCAAAGCATAGACGAATCTTTTAGCTGGCTTTACGGTGCATACTCCCCCTATAGATCAACATTTTTAAACTGGGCTGAACACACAACTAGATAAAACTTAGTTGCAATACATAATGTTTCTGTAGTCTAGATTTGCCAAAATTGCAACAAAGCTACAGAAAATTTCTATGTAGAAAGCAAAAATAGTAATACACAGGTATATCAAAACTGATTTCGGGGGGGGGATCTCATGACTTGTGATTAGGAGTATATCCCTCAACCACACTGAAACATATTATGCCTACTTAGTTGACTTGTATTTGAATTTTAGCAATAAAATTAAATGTATACAATCAAGAGAAGTGCCATCCAAAAATACTCAGTTTTGGACACAAATATGAAAGGTAAGAATCTCTGCAACATCCAGTTTAAAAACATGAAAAACGTTACACTCACCCTTTTAATTGAGGAGCTCTCCAAAGAGTTTGAATTATATTTAGGTGTTGATGATGAAGCCATAATAGGTATCTGATGAGAAAGCATATATTGGAGACTTAAACTTCCACTTGGACTACACACCGTTTACAGGAAAGATTTAGACACTGAAAGTCTGTAGGTAGACATCAAGAGCTTGCAAGAATATTCTGCAGGATGGCATCAATTAAAAGAGATCACATCACCAGCTCTGGAATTGGTTCTTATAAAGAATAATCCCACTCTAGCTGTATTTCATAATTCAGTTTGAATACTATTATTAGTCAAGCCAACAGAAATTAGAGCACTTGCTTTAAGTGACAGGATACACACACTAGGAAACACAATCTACTTGGAGCATTTATGTTTAGAATTTTCATTTAGGAAAACATGAACAAACTAAACAATTATTATTAAGCTCTTGAAGTCACAAGTATCTCAATATATTCAAGTACTTTGGGAAGTTTAAAAAAGAAAAGCACAGTACAGGARGAAAGGAGAAACAGCGAGTTCCACAGTACTTGTACATTTAAACCTCCTCGTCCTTCCCCCATTTCCTAAATTAAAACTTCAGTTAACCCACCAGAAGAGGGAGCGTATTACCTTCTGGACTCAATAGCCTCGATATATTTAAAGAAAAAGGCTCTTTTTAGATTGAAGCTTTTTTAAAAAAATTGTATTGACTAAGGACAGAAGTGCATGAATCAGAATTAACCTTTTAAAGCACTTCCTGCTATTGCATAAGGGGTGTCTAGAATACACACATGGAAAAAAACTCACATTCCCTGTCCAGACAGCAACTTTTTAGCAAATAATTCCCCTTCACTAGTCTCACACCCTTCATCAAGCCCACTGGACACTGTACAGCTATCTGGAAGGGGATGAGATGGCTACAGACTGCCCAATCCTTGTTTCCATTGCATAAATGGAACACTCCAGCCTAAAATAAGCACCTTCTCTCCCCCTTCTACAGCGAGAAAAGTCTGCATAGGTGTCTGCACCGTGACAAATCAGCCTGTGCTCCTGCCCAACAGGCTCTCAGCGATGCTGCAGCTGACCTACCTGAGCAGTAACAACAGATTAAACTGCAAGATCTGCAAAGCTTTGAAGTTACTGGGGCAGTACAGGAAAAAGTCTGCACAGGAAGAAAGCAAAAAAAACCCCACTTGAAATCCTACAGGTTTGTTACCTTGTTACAACGTCCAAATATTCTTCTATGTTTTATAAAGAAAACACAGGAAATAAGACACTGTACTTAAAACTACAGTATTCTGTGATAATGTTCATCAGAAGAGGCATAAATAACACTCTTCCAGGGGAAGAAAAAAAAAGAATCTATATTAAGTTGGTAAACGAAGAAAAATGATTCAGAATATCGAGCTGCTTGTACGGCCCTGCACACTGAGATACTACTTCCTTCCCCCAGCTCTTGCAATCTCAACTTTTCCCAAACTGTGAAAGAGGGGTCCTGAGCAAATTTTAGTCAACTCTAAAGATTTAAATGAAGTGCTATAAGCAATTACTTTAAATTACTGTTCTTCTAGGCTACCTTCCAAAGAAAAAAACTATTACAACATTGGAAATGAATGTTTTGACTATAGAGTCTAGAAAATGGAAAGAAGATACTTTGGCAGTTTTTCCTTACTTGCCATATCTTACATACATATCGCATATTTGACTTTTTCTATGTTGTTACATGAACTTGTCTGTTGTCCGTAAGCATCCAGTATTTAAGTTTAGATTATTTTTCCTAATTTATTAAAGCATGTTCAAGTTTTCAAATAAACAGGTATTCATAAAGATAAAAGGTACATTTACTGGGAGGCTTGTTTTAAAATATTTTTCCCATGAGAAGTATTTTTTGTTCTTATTGCGAGAAATAAGGTAAGAGACAAAGGCCCAGCGTAAGCTGGCTGAGCACAGAACCCTCCCGTTCCTGGGTCAGCAGCGCAAGGCCGCCTTGCCGGAGCGCACCTAAGTTTAAGCCAAGGGCTGCACCAACCAGCGAGGCAAGCGAGTCCGAGCAAGCCCCGAAAGGGGCTTGCAAAAGATGCGGCTGCTCTGGCTAGATGCGCCCTGCAAACGGAAGTCTGGGCTGCGGCAGGTTTGGGCACAGCCACACTGGTTTTGCATCCTGCAGCTACCGCGGCTCCACCAGYGAAGCCGCAGAGCCGGAGACGCAGCAGTCGCACAATCCCACCTGGGATCCCGGACCTCCACCTCRGCGCCAGCCCGTCCCGTCACAGCTCCCTGTGCCCAAGCTCGTAAGAACACAGCTAGCATGGATATTCCTGAAGGTTTTTAACGCTACCTCCAGTCCTAGCAGATCTACTGCTCGCTTTGGGAACAGTATGGAGAGGTTTAACAGCTTTCTGCTTCCTCCATCGACTTCCAGATTTCCTCCCTTACTACACACACGCTGAATTTTGATGGAAGCGAAGCTTTACCCGAGGTGAGTTACATCGCCAACCCAATCACTTGACTTTAAGAACACTGGCTGCAACTTTTGCATCAGTTAAAATAACTGAGATCCTTTAGTTACAAAAATCTCTCTTTATGGCACCTGAGGATACCGCAGTGTGGAGCTCACCTCCCCTCCTCACTGCCGTCCCACTAGGCCACTTCAAGCAAATGAGACTTTGGGACAGTTTTTATAGCTGAACTTTGTGTGTGAGTTTGCATGTACATAAATGAGTTTACTTTGTGTAAAATGCTTTCAACACTCCTCAGAAATGCTTTCTTTAGACATACTTTACAGTGAGAATGAATTTACTCACTGACTTCCATTTCAAGACATAGGAAATAGTCTATAGAATGTATCATTACAGAATTACAACCAACTGCTGCTTCATTTCCAACATATATGATGCAAATTAGACTTGTTTAKAGCTAATTAAGTTCAATAAATATGTATTGGAGGTAAAGTGTTATCTGTCAGATTTTTAAATCCATCATGCAATTAATGCAAGTTACTTTGCCAGAACGTAAGTGAAAATTCTCTTAACGCTACCTAAAGTGTGGTTGGATTTCCAAGCAAAATTTAAAAACCCAAGTACTAAGCAGCACATTTATAACCACCCACATTTGCCTGATTTTTATATGTAAACTACGGTCAAGTAATTAAACTTCAGTTTATGTTTTTTTATATTACTTTATTTTGTATTTATAAGACAAGGCATAAGATTTAAATTAAGAATTTAAGCAGCAGAGTCCTGCACCTCAAAGGAATAACTCCTTGCAGCAACAGAGGCTGGTGGCCGGGTGCGCGGGCAGCAGCGCTGCAGAGGGATGCTGCAGCGGGAAGGCGTCTCGCTAAGCTGCGAGCTGAAGGGCAGCGAGCTGAAGGGCAGCGAGCTGAAGGGCAGCGAGCTGAAGGGCAGCGAGCTGAAGGGCAGCGAGCAGCGCGGCCCCGCAGCGAAGGCGGCGGCGGCGTCCTGGGCTGCAGCAGCACGAGCACGGCCGCTAAAGCGAGGGAGGTGGTCAGACCCCTTTACTCAGTGCTGTGCCCAGTTTTGGGTCCCAAAGAAGGAAAAAAAGAAATCCACTCCTCTCCTCTCCTCCCTCCACCCCAAGACAGCCAAGCAGTGAAAGAGTGAAAGAGGGGCCCAGGGAAGCTRTACAGTCGCCACCCTCAGCAGCTCTCAAAACCCAAATGAATAAAGCTCTGAACAACCTGGTCTGATCTCAAAGCTGACCCTGCTTTGAGCAAGAGGCTGAATTAGAGACTTCCTGAAGTCCTGTCCAACCTCCAGGCAACAGATAAGATCAAATTCTCATTTAAAAGTACTGTYAATCAAGGATGTATCCTCAAAGAGGTGGTTTCCTTTATATAAAAGGAACAAATATTTTCAAAAACTGTTTTTAAAATGAACCTTAAATATTTCCTTTTATAATATTATTTTTCTGACAAATTATAGAAACAGTTTCTGGCAACCTGCCAAAGTAATATTGCCATGAACAATTCAAAAGCATACTCCATCATAGGCTTAAAATAGCTACATCTTTCTAATTATTATGGAGCAGCAGTAGTCCTTCCACACAGGAAAAAAAAAATCTTACAAGTTATTTTCCACTGCAAATGTATTTTATTCCCCACTATCACCCACATATACTTGTATTAAGTGAAAACCACACAAACCTCAAGGCTTGCCAGCAGTGCAACAGAAGTACAATTATGCCACAAAAATCTAAAACAAATCAGACAGCTTTGCTTATAATGTTTTGCAGTTACAAACGGTTGAACATTTTTCCTTCATGTAGAGTAGCAAGAAGTCAAAGCAGTTTTTTCTGGGTTTAGCTTGATCTAATAAACAAAGCTTTGTTAAAGTTATCAAAACTTAATATAGTAACGCTACCAAGAAATGCAGGCTCCAATGATCTTAAAATAACAATTAAAACAAATTACTTGGGACTTTTTTTTTTTAGATGATATTTACACTTGTGCTTCCTAGGATTCATGGCAATGGAGTCACAACAACTTTTGAGAGGATGGGCACTGAAGGGCAGATTAAGGAGGCAATTCAAGGATTCCGTTGACTTTTACCAAGAAATGCACATGCACACAGACAAAATCTATATGAATTTTAAAACTTGTCAATAAGCTTTTGAGGATTAAGAAATCAGAAGTAACTAGGTAATATTCCCTTAGGGTTCTTCACTGCCAACAGACTGGAGGGAGACAAAACACCCACCATATACTTCTGTGGGTCTTCTCACGCTACCTGTCGTCTTTAGAGCCTATGAAACACGCAAGGTGATGGAAAGAGCAAAGGCAGCAGAGGGGAGGCTGTGTCTGTACATCCATCAGTCCCTTATCAAGCTCAGGAACTCACTGGCACATTTATTTCCCCTTCAAGATGCATGCACCTTGGAAAGACAAACAGATGCTTTTAAGCCCTGTAAGCCACAACAATCTGAGGAATCTAGGTGTGTTTAGGATCCAGGAATAAATTAAGGCTCATCTGATATTTCAGTAGGCCTTCTAAGGCTTTGTCTTCACCCCAGAATTAAACCAAGTAACTTGCAACTGTTGTACAACTAACTGGGCCATGCTTACATTAAATCTTTACATACATAAAGCATTAGTACGTGCCCAGAAGACAGCAACAGAACATCACCAAAAAAAAAACTGAGATCAAGTAAACTGCATCAACTAAATAGCTATGAGCACTACTTCCCAGATACTTAATGTTCTTGACCCTCCATTACTGGATTAAAGTTTCAGAAAAAAAATCTTTTAATGTTGTGCCTGCCTATCACTTGGTTCAAGAACAATTTTGACAGCACTTAATGTTAAAAAAAAAATCATTTTTATATAGTCCATAGTGTTCAATAGGTTAACCTGGAAAGATGAGGAAATGAAACCACTAAGTTATCACACAGAAGACAATCTATTGAGTAGAAGTGCAGAAGATGTTAGTGAGACCCACAACTACAGCTGAATCAATTATTATCCACATAAGGCCAACTGAAGAGGGATGAGGGGTGTTTTGGGGTTTTTTTGTTTGTTTTTTGGGTTTTTTTTTGTTTGTTTGTTTTAGATATCAGATTTATCAATAAGGTGAAAAAGTTCAAAGACTGAATGAACATTTTCTAGAAGCATTTTGATTACTGTGTCCCAACATCTGTAACAAGACACAAGGTAATGCCAGTTCTCATTATCCTGCTCCAGATAATGATTTGCGCATAAAATCTGTTCACCTCCAAGGCTTCTCCTAAAAATACAGCTACAAAATTTATTATGCTTCCCTTCACTATTCAGCTTTAAAATCATTCAGGAAACAATTAGAGCACTTCTAAAAAGAGCAATATTTACAAGTGGACAGTTATCCTCTAATACTTGAAAGAGATCAGATCATTAGGTTACTCATTGAAGATCTGCAATCCATCTGCTTGTCTAAATTAAAGTGAAGTCATTTTCATAGTTATACTTGATACCAAATCATAAGTTGYTTAAACGAGAGAAGAATTAAATATGCAAACAATTTTTCACTGTGTTTGAGAGACAAAAGAAGGTTAGTGCAATTAGACATAAGAAGCTGCTCATACTCACACAGAAAATGAAAAAGCAGATTTACAGCAAGGTATGCCAGCATTACTGCACGAAATAAAGCTCTCTAATCTTTGTATAACAACCTTCAGAGACAGTATAAAAATACTGTGTTGCGCTGCCTTGATAAAATTAAAAGCATAAAATAAAGTCRAACTCCTTAAGAAAAAACATACCAGTAGACCCTATAACTACATAGAACAGAAAAGAATACATAGGTTTTCAGAAATAACACACAGAAGAGAGTAGAACGTTAGGAACGTCTCAGTAAGATGGAAACGAAATTAAGCTAAAATTTGAAAAGGAAAGGGGGGAAAAAAGCATGTTTCATTTCAAGTGTGAGGTGGAGGCACAGGAAGAAAACATAAATCCTTTTTAAGAAATGGAAAAGCATCAGTCCTAAAGGGTTATGCTAACAACAGTGACTAAAATGCCATATTAGATGRTCACTGAAATAAGCATCAGCATCTCTAGCATTACTAAACGAGTGTTTAAGCTAATGACATCAACAACAGTCCTTCAACTCATTAAAGATCTAATAAATTTTAGAAATAGATACGTAAATCTACAAGGTTACCAAGTCAAAAGAAAGCTCCATATCACTAGCAATGAAGGTAGTTTTCCAGACACTGGCTGCCCCAAACTATGCCAATAAACCAAAAAGGAACACAGTGAGATCAAAGGGCCATCATCAGCCAAACAAGTCTGCAAACTCATCTTTTATGTGATGAGTTATGTTTCAGTACAGATAAACTATATTTGACAACTGAAAAACGTGAGCAGAGATCTCCGAAGGTTAAAAAAGCTACTGAAAAACAAGTATAATGTAAAGCAGAGCATTCCAGTATCAAAACAAGTATCAGGTATCAAGAAAAAATAAAAAACAAACTGCACAGAAATCCTTGCTTATATTTATTTCCCCAAGGGGTAACGGAGAGAGGGGACAGGCTTTCTGAACAGTAAAATATACCAGTACAGGTTGTTATTTATAAGCAAAACTCAATTTTTTACATAATGATTTTGCTCATATTCTCTATACAACTGACATTTAGTTATACTTAAAAAAAAAAAAAAAAAAAAGATTAATATTTGAAAGTCATACAGTACCAACATCAAGAACATGCCTAGCACAATGCCAATTTACACACTTGAGGCCAGTAGCAGTTACTTGTCACTTGTTACACAAGTGAGAGCAAACAAAAATAAAGTTCCATAAAACATATGGAAAATCAACACATCTGTGAGACACAAGCATCATTTAAACAAGAAGAGGAAGAGGCTCTCTAAAATCACTTAATAGAGCATTTAAGATTTCTTCTCTGTCAGAGTTCAAGGACAAATTTTACCTATGATGTGCAAAGGTGATTTGTTGCTGAAGATCAAATTATGTGCTTCTGCCTACATTTTTTCCAAACTTTCTTTGGAGTCTATATGGATTACTAGATCATATAATCTCCTATTTCTACCTTACCATCAGTTACAGGACATAAAATCCTTTCAAGTGTAACCTCTCAGTAATAGGTTCTGCTGCTTTTGCCTTTCCCAAGCAAAACCTCAGGATTACTATCGATCTCGGACTTGATTATGCCACTAGCGGGTCTTCTTCCCTTCAATGTCTGAATCATCCTTCCCTACCTGCACGGACCTACTGAATCTACATTGTCTAGGGAAAGCACATGAGCTTTCAAATCTCTCTAAGAGCCTTCTCAATTCAAGCAATAACTAGAACACAAAAATCATATCAGTAATACAAGGCTCAAGAGGATACTGTACATGTGGAATATATAAAAAATAGAGCTAGTATTTGCCCTTCCGCACTAAAGTTTAAGTCAATTTATCCAGCTTATCAGTAATGAACAGCAAAATCTGGCTGAGTTCTACCCCCCCAAAAAAAAAAAAAAGTAAAATAGTATCACTACTAGAAACTAGAGCTACTTGTTTGCTAGAAGCAAATTCTCTCTCAGACTTCCGAGTTTAAAAAAAAAAAAAAAAAAGAATGAAACATTAATTAAGGACCAAAGCACCAGAGTCCAGCTTTCTGGGTCTGTGCCTTGCATTTTACTCCTCTNATAGAGCTAGTATTTGCCCTTCCGCACTAAAGTTTAAGTCAATTTATCCAGCTTATCAGTAATGAACAGCAAAATCTGGCTGAGTTCTACCCCCCAAAAAAAAAAAAAAAGTAAAATAGTATCACTACTAGAAACTAGAGCTACTTGTTTGCTAGAAGCAAATTCTCTCTCAGACTTCCGAGTTTAAGAAAACTGTATTCCAGCATGCCTGACRCTCTGCCAGACTGTAAATGGCAAACCTTCAAACCAACACGGGAGTGCTGTATGTATTTGTGAAGAATCGGAACTGTCACATAAAAAACATTTTCTAGTTCCCTAATACAGCCCATATTTAGAAGGGCAAGTCATTGCGCCAAAGAACATATGAACAACATATGTGAACAGGCAGACAGAAAAAAGAGTGCACAATAGTCAAGTGACTGCTAATGCAACAAACAAATCAGAAGGGTACCAATTGCCTGCTCACTCCTATTTTATGGGCATCATTACACCAGGTAGTTTTGAAGACACTGACAAATCCCAACAATTGAAGTTCTACAAAGAGAACCATGTAGCTGAAACCAGAAATTTTACCAAATATTTCCTCAGTGCCACTAGATCCTATGAGCCCCACCACCTACACTTCTGGACATGTTTAGCACCAGCATCTGTTTCAGTGGTAATAAATATATTCATTTGCTAGGTCCAGTTTTCTAGCATTGTCAGAGGTCTATTCCCTGTAACTTATGCTAACAACTATTTCTGCCCACTCTTACACTTCCAGTTTTCCTGAATTTGTTCTATGCATAATTCCTTTCTTCTGTCATTATTATGTTTTTCTGACTTTTTCTTATTTACTCTGATAACTCTGAGTAGTAACTCTAAAGTGGAGGTGACAATCAGGAGACTGAATCAGAATAAATAGCAGGTCTATAACAAATAGCTTTTATATCTAGTTAGATTAGGTAGAAAGGCAAAAAAAAAAAAAAAAAAAAAGAGGGTTTTTTAGGAATCATTTGTCAGGTTACCTTCAGAATCAACAATCCATCTACAGGATGCCTCTTCCTGCTAGCTGATCCATGGCTTTCTAAACCCACTCAGACTACTTTCCCTACTTTGCATCCCCTGCAGGGAATGTATACCTCCCACATTGTCAAAAGCTGATGCAGTTGACAAGAATGCCTATGGGATAGCAAATATAGCTTCAAAGTTTTCTATTAAGAAAGCCTTCAGCTGCTCTCTGCTCATTCTTCTTGAAAGATATCCCCTTAGGCCACTATAGTTCTACTGCTAAAGATATAACTGATGATTCCACAGGAGAAATGGAAATTATATCTGTTATGCATTGATATAATGTATTTAAAAAAACTACATTATCATGGCTAAAGTGACATCCCTTGTTCAGGCTTTCCTCCAACCTTCCTTTGATAACATGTACCACTGACTCATTCTCTTTCATCTGCTGTGTTTAGYTCCCGCTCCCTGTACAAGTGTTCTTTCTCTGAATACACACTGAATTGAATTACACATGCTACTGTGGAGAAAATACCATTTTGAGTTTGTCTCCGTCTGAAAAAAGCAGACAGAGCACTAATGAAGTCATTAAATTGTTCTTTGTTTCGCTCCCAAGGAAGGGGTAGGCAAGATTACCCTGCCCACACCATTCACAGGGCAGCACCATACCTTTGGGCACGCTGTCTTTCAAGTAACAGGCACGGACTTCCCTGGGCACAGGACGTTTGGAACTTCCTTGAAACCACAKATTTCACACCCGCCGATGTACATGTTGCATAGTGCTGAAAAGCCCCTGGCGTGTGGCCTTTCCACCTATTACACGTAACCACCCAGTGAAGAAGCTGGAAACTAGTCACTCAGATTTTTCCAAACAAGCCAACAAAAAACCCACAAACACGTATCACGTATCTTACACAAAAGTGTAAACCAGTCTGCTTAAAAACATTTACTTCTACTTTCCCATGCTCAAGAAGCCTCCAGGTTTAGTAAGTCACTTCAGCTGGGAAAACAGAGGCCCCCTTCAGTGTGAGATGAAAGGATAGCAGGGTGTTCATCACCTTCAACATTCAAACAACATCTGAATTTTGTAYCAGGTCATTGTCAGAACTGCAATAGGTAGAAAGACGTACTGTCTGTGCTGCCAGAATACTCCAGCCGACACTACTTCTTAAAAACTTCAGTAATGAAGCAAAACCCCAGAACAGTCACTGCTAAGGACACTCTGGAGAAGAAAACAAACAGTAATAATTCTCCTTATGTTTTATCTCGTACCTTCAACTACTTGATCCTATACCTGCTGGTAAGGAGTGAGCTGACGAACTTTCTCCCCTAAAACTTTAAGATACACAGGTTTAATTTTTCTCTAACATGCAAATTCTATATAGACACCTTAGCATACATACATTCACCATACATATTTGAACATCTTACCGTGCACTGTTAAGTATTTATTCTCTCATGCATTCCCAAAGAATATAAACATTTATTATTTTCTTTTCCAAAAAAATTCTGACATGAATTTAATATGAAATTTTATTAGGGGAAGTCAGCAAGAACGGAGCAAGAAGAGAAACTTACTTTTCACACAATTCAAGTTCTTACAGAAATGGATGTGTTCTCCTTTTAAAACACACACACACATAAAACTAAAGATTTACAGTTTGCTCCCATGATGCTAAACTGGCATTCTAAATTAACTATTATTAGTTAATATTGCAACAATACACACAAAGAATATATTAATACTAGAGTTTGTTCAGCCTTAACGATGCTGCAACCTGTCTCCTCGGCAGGTGCTTCTTTTGCTAGTCTCCTGAGCAACCACCGACTGATAAACAGCGCAGAAAGAAAATTCTGTATTTTACTGGAAACCTCTCTTAACTCTTGTGACTTTTGCCACACAACGAAGCTACGTGCAACCGAAAAATCCCCATGTATTAGTTTCCTACGCTTAACAGCTTTTTAAATAACTGTAAAGCTTAACTTCTTTTTAACCATCTAAACCACAAATTAACATTAAAAAGAAACTCCAGCAGGAAAGAGAGACTGGTTTTGTGCAGCGATCCCTCTTGATCGTAAGGCACCTGCCCTTCAAACCTGGTTAATGATAAACAAACACGAGCGGCAGCAAGCGGCAGGCACGGCACTGCTCAGAAGCAGGCAGCACGCACCAGGGCCAAGGTACCTCGCGAACACGCACCGCCGCAGCTCGCACCTCTCGTGACGAGCCACTCGCAGGCCAGCCGCGGAACACCTCTCACCACCCTCGCCTCCTCCCTTCGCGCCCTACTCTAGAGTCGCAAGGGAGCCGCGGCTCTCGGGGGGCAGGAGCACGGCGAGGCGTTACGAACGGGCACGGCCGCAGCCGCGGGCACCCGGCCCGGAACGAACCAGCGGCCGGAGCCCCCGGGCCACGGCGCGCTCGGGAGCGGGGCACGGCCAGGCTTCGCCGCTCCCGCCCGCGGCGCCTCGGACGCCGCGAAGGGCCC
>NW_028186756.1:5429528-5521404 GCF_003343005.1 Rhea americana
CGGCCGCCGGGCGCGCCGCGAGCGGCTCACGGGCCGCGCCGCGCCACAGGGCGGCCGGCGCGCGCCGGGCCTTCGCGGTGCTGCCCAGCCGCGAGTGAAAATCCCGATACCGGTACCTAGGACGGCCCGTCCGGCCGATGTCGGAGGGGCTGTTCGTGTGAGGTCAGAGCCAGAAAGGAGAAGGCGCTCAGCGCGCCGTGCCACATCGCGAGAGGGCGAGGCGGCCGCGGGGGGACCCCGCGCCGCCGCAGGGCCCGTGCGCTGCCGTCCTGACAGGAAAAGGGCTTTGCCGTGTCACGGGTTATGAAACAACGAGGCCCGTCTCTGGGTGATGCCTGGCCGTGTGACTTGTGCCCCTGCTGGTGCAGGGCGGCCTGCCAAGCCCTCTCCCTGCTCTGGGGAAAAGAAAAGCGGGTCAAAAACAAACAAGAACTGGAAAAGCACGCGGGGCTCCTTCGCAGTCCCAAGTGATTACAGTCCTGGTGTTTGTTCAGCCCGAATCCCGTAGCTCGAGGAGTACGCGCTGTGCGGTAGCACAGTGCCGAGGTGAGCTCGGTCTTCGTCTGGAGGGAAAATTGGAAGGAAAACCGTCACTTGCCAATTAGCAGGTGTCATAGCTGCGACCATAGTCTATTTTTCCGCATCTGCCTTACAAAAAAATCTTTCTTCAGTATAATTTTGCTGGTCATTTTTTTCCTATGAACAAGTAGTCACATCTGAAGATCTGACTCTGAGCTAACTACATTTGGAGGTGAGCCGTGCCTTTGCTCCAGACAAGATGTACTTTCAGAAGGAGTCACAAGGYCTTAAATTAATTTTATTCATTACTTTTAGTGTCTCCTTTATTGTGAACAATTTCCATCTGAAATTCCAGAAACTTCAGAAAAACAAAACCAAAAAACCCACAAGGGAATTGGGCTGGTGCCTGTTACGGTGGGAAAATTGTTCCTGGAGTAAATAACATTTTTGCTCCAACRAACATGGAATTGTGTGCTTTACAGTAATAAATGAAGAAGCAAGCAGTAAGCAAAAGGAAATGACATACTAGTTCACTTCTCCCATGCAGATAATCTTGTCTGCTGTCTTCTCTGTTGGTGCTTTTTTCTTCTGACATCATCCTTTCAGTAACAACAAAATTCATCAGAACAGTTCTGAAGTACTGCTCTGACTGGCTGAATACATGGTGATACAGCAGCCRAGGCACAGATATATACTGACTAAGTGCAGATACTCCATTATGGTATTACCAACTGTACACCATTGATCAATGTATTGTTTATATATATATATATACACATACACACACACACACACATACATACATACATATACATGTGTGTGAGTGTGCATACGCACAGAGAATCCTTCTTACGTGATCATTCATCGAAGGATTCATTCAGATTACATTTTGAAGCTTTCTTCTGGCATTCTGAAGACTATAAACCTTTTTTTTTTTTTTTTTTTTTATTCATTTCTAACTCTTCATCTTTAAGCTCACTGTGAGTGCTCTCCACAATTGCTCTCTGAAATTTCTTGCCATGAGTTTTTTGTCTTTTCAAACCTGACTTATGTGCTCGAAAAGACAAAGTCTAAAACAACCTCTTGCTCATATGACCTTTAATCATTGGGAGTATTCTTCCATCTTAATCTGTCAACTGAAATACTCTTCTCCCTGAGTTTCATGACTCCATCCTCTCCCTTTTTTCCCCTGCATTTTTAACCAATCTACTAGCAGATCTTTGAGGGGCCTTACATGTCATCCAACTTCCAGTAGATAATAACAAGGCTATTGTCCTTGGATCCCTTCCACTGGTCCTGCTACATTTTATTCCSAGCTAATGTGACCCACAACTTCAGTTCAAACAACAAATTCTATCAGAGGCTTCATAGCTCTGCCTCTTTACTTCAGATCAGTTTGGCAAGCAAAACAAACTTTTCGCTTGTGTCTTTATTACTTTCTTAAAACTATTTAGTGTGATTTCCCCTTCTGCTGAACGCAGTCACAAATGCCCTGCGAGTCCCAYGCCTGCATGGGCAGACACCCGAAGATGTGAACTGTAAGAAATGCATGCTTTGAGTCACCTGACTGATGAGTCATGTGATAACTATTTGGATCTGTGAGAACATACATTATTTGTTTTGTGTCCGGTTGGGAATCTGGGATGTTTAGGCTACCTCCGTATTTCTGAGCCTGTTCCTCATTCTTTTGTGGCATATGGTGCCTGGGTCATAATCAGCCCAGACAGCTCACAAATAGTCCAACTTCCAATCCCTAGACCATCTGGATAAAAACTGGCTAATTGATAACCCTAATGTCATTTTAAGCTCAGCATAGTTAAAATAGAGTTGAGTCTTCTCCCACAAGTACTCTCTACTTTGTCTGTTACATTATTATCTGCCTGCATGCATCATCTTTGACTCAGACCTTTCCCTAGTCCTTTAGTTTAGACTATGTCTAAATCTGTCCATAGAGATAAATCTCAGTTACTGCAATATTGTCTTCTTTAACCTTGGAAAATATAGCCTTGTCTTGCTCATACCTGTTGAGAATGCTGCTACAAAGATCATTTTTCTTAGTCTGTCATTTTCACCATGTTATTTACCTCTTTTCATCTCTCTACTAGTTCAGCCTTCTCTATCATGCCAGTCCTTACCTACATGTCTACTTTGAAAGGTCTCAGTAGCTGTCTCTCACCTTACCTACCATTTCTATTCACTGCTGAGGTCTAACCGTAGCTTCAATCAGCTCATGGCGCCAGCTTTCATAACCCAGTTGTAACATTTTTAAACAACTTCTCTTGTGCATTCTCTTGGTCTGTCTTTTATATCTAGGGCCCTATAAATGACCACAAAGCTATYTGATTATTTGTCTTTAAAACCCTTCTTAAAACTTTCTTTCATATAATGTCAACAATATAGTGTCATATTTTCTCATGCCACCTCTTCTGTCTGTACTCATAAATTCTCCCATTTCGTGCTGTGACTGCAAGGTCTTTAGAACAGGGGGCATCCTTTGTGTTGGATTCTGATCCATAACAGGATCTTGTKGCTCTAAGGTAATGCAGATAATAAATAGGGGCATAGGATTGAAATGCCAAGGAAAACTTAGGTATTAGGTATTATGAGATTGCTAATAACTGTGTGCAAATTGGGAGCATAACCATAGCTGATTATAATATTAATTTATTTTTCTGTTATCCTAGAAAGCAGAGGGGCAAAACTAAGTGGAGATGGGGAGCCTGCATGTTTAAATGAAGCCCATAGGTCAAGTTGAAGATGATTTATAGCCATCTACCTAGGAAAATTTTTCACTCAGCTGTAGCTGCTGATGTGACAGATATAATAGAAAAGACAATGAAGTGTTAAATATATCATATATATTTGTATGTCTGTATGTGTCTGTTCATTTGAGTATTTGTTTTCCKTTTACTAGCTAGATATTTGAAAAAAATATGGTACATCAGTGATTCTTTTTCTTTTGTCACACTGTACCACTTACACACTTTGTTTCCTGTTATTGTCCTTTCTGTTTGCTAACTTGGTGTTTATTTTTGTCTCTGCTAAATAAAGACTGCCAGATTTAATTAAGCTGTACTTTAAGTCCTCTTTAACCTATTTCTATCTAGCTTTTCCCTTGATTAGCCTAATCATTTCTTTATGAAGTAGCATGTTGCCAAATAAAAAACACCTATAGCACCCTAAAAAACACCTTCTCCCTACTTCTTGATTCACAATAGCAATAAGGTGAGTTATATAAGAGGCTTGTTGTATTTCTGGATCCTGTGAATCCCAAGGGCTAGAAATAGAAATTGTATTTTGAGAACCATTTTCAGAAACACTGACTGAATGTGCATACTTGCTATTGTGAAACCAGGCAGAAACTAGCTTTCAGAAAGCAAGGTTTCGTATGCACCATAATGTTGTCAGCAAAACCTGGCACTGGATAACTGAGGCATATATATATATATATATATATATATATATATGTATGTATGTATATGTACACACATATGTATGTACATACATGCGCACATGCACATACACACACATTCATATATATCAGGGACTAGCAGACAGACTTTGAAAATATCTCCTGTTAGATGCTGATTCTTTGTCTTCAAAGATAGAGAAAATTAGTATCAGGTGCTTACTGCTTTAATATTCAGGTAAAAAAATATATGTATTTCTTCCTTGCAGAGAAGCAGTTAGTATRTTTTATCTGAGAAATAGCTGCATTTCAGAGGAAGGCAAACTCATTCTTACATATATCATAGCTAATTTGCATAGTAAGTAAAAGCTTTTAAGAGCACTGGAATGAATTTGGATGAAAGGAACAAACAAATGGAAGTTAGTAATATCCATGGAATTACCAGAACTATTAGTGGAATTAATTTTAGCGCCATCAGAACAATGCCCTAAATTAAGAGAAGTAAAAGGAAATCCTCTTAAATTAAATGGCACACAAAGGAATAAGCTTCCAGTGCACTGAAATGTAAAATGACCTGTTAAATGTGTAAATATAGCTCATAAAACAGAAGAGCCTTTTAGACTAATACCTGTTAAGTGCTTTGCTTTTGGTCTGTGCCATAGTGAAGTTCTTTGAAGGGCTGATGCTTCATGTAAATCACAATAGGCCAGTGACACAGGGCATTAAGATTGCAGCAGTGAAATGGTTAAAGTTAAAATACTGGTTGAAGTTAATAGTTAAAGTTAAAATAAAGTTAATATAAACAGGTAACTTTTTGGCTTCAAACAGTGTAAAAGACTTATATTAGATGGAACACTTTTCCCCCTCTCCCCCTTTTCTATTTCTGGCAAGGTCTGCCCGTGTACAACTTAAGCTCAGTAGCATCTGAATTGCATATAAAATTCAGCATGTAAGAGATATTTTAAGCAAGGTGCTCAGACACTGCTGGTGAGCACAGCAGAGACTGGCTGACAGAGCAAAGTTAATGCACGCCCTGTTCAGAATTGCTCTTTGTTTCGTAGCACAGAGTGTGGACGGCTGACAGCCACGGCAGGAAGGGCAGCGTTTCCACCAGCACTCGGTACGCACAGTGGGATCTTTGTGCACTTCGAGAACACAGCACAGCCCCTCTCAGCTGACATCCACCAAAGAAGAGGAGTTAGCTTTAAAATTCAGTCAAGCTCCCAGCTGTTGTAGTTGAATGGCCAAGAGACTTGAGGTCACAGGACTCAACCAGTTTGCTTACAGGAAGATTACCGTTGGGAAAGACCTTCCTCTTTCTCCTGAAAAACGTGCTGCTCTTTAGAGCAGAATAAATTTTTGCTTAATTTCCATGATAGCATTTGGTGTCACATCATCAACAGAGGTGGCTGCTTATGCAGGACTGGAAATCAATGAGTTGGCAAACTGTTCTGGGCACCTCTACCAACTGGAACATTACTGCTTTTTTTTCTCTCTGGCGCCCAGCTGGTCTGTTAATTCTGCGGAAATTCTCTGTACTCTCAGGTGCTATTGATGAACTTAAGGTTGGACTCGAGCCAGKGTGAGCATAGGCTCCCAATGCATAGCTCTGGGAACAGCAAACACTGTTACTGTTGTTTTCTCCAAAACTTATGCTGGGTTGATTCTGGTTTAATTTAAATTTCCACTGAACATGTTTCCCTGTGTAGGAAAATGGATTTAATTTTGTTATGCTAACACATTATTCTTTATAATAAAAAAAAAGAAAAAAAATGTTAGCATATTCAGTTTCCCTAAATATGTCATAGTGGGGAGAAAGAAGAAACTGAGTTTCATATGTACACTTTCCTTTCCTATTGTTATGGAAAATTACTTTTTATTCACAGCATTAAAAACAACCTGGCATTCATTATGTTATCAGGACTCTTCATGTGAGGGGTGGCTGCAATCACCAGACTAAGCAATTCCATTTACATGTGTTCATTCATTACTGTATGAGAGGGAGATGTGAGTAGCATGAAACAATTAAGAAACTGATGTATTTTTCCTAACCTTAAACACAGAAATGACTGAGATCTTCTAAACTTTCAGCCTGGACAAATATCACCATCACTCTGCAGGAATATTCAGTGTGTCCCAGTCTAGCTGGAGCACTAAACAGCAGAAAAAAGGGCCATATAATGGGCAGTGTCAGGGAACCTGATACTGTGAGTGACATGGTGGGCCCCAAGTATGATGCTTACCCTTTTAGATGGTGCTTTAAGGCCTTAGATAATCTGTTCTGACTGCTGCAGAGGACAATGAGGGCTTTTTTGTCAACTCTCAAGAGACCAAGAAGCGTTCCCATGGTACTGAAAAGAGCCATGCTGCTGTCGATCAGTTAGGCTGGTTCATCATGTTACTCCAGTGAGTTGGGGAAAATCATTTTAGTATGAAGGAGAATTTTTTCAGTTTATCTAATGAGTGAAACAAAACCTCTCTCAGCTCTGCAAAATCACTGAGACAAGTGGGTCTTCAGAAGCCCTGAATATCACCTCAGATGCTGATACAGGTTTCTTCAGGCAATTAGCAAAGCTTCAAGCAGCCACCTAAAAGAAATAATAGCTTTTATTGAAGTTAACACAGCCATTTTTTCCATGAAGCTTCTTGTGAATAATTCTTGCTGGAAAAATTGTACATGATTTCTTTTCATTTATATTTTAATGCAATTTATTATACAACAGCGACCTCCATTCAGGGTTCAGAAGATCAGAGTACTTACAGTAATCTTCACAGCACTTTGTATCTCCAGCTACAGCTTACATTCACAGCATGAAAAGAATAAGAAGTTAATGTACCAAATCAGAAAGTCTCTGTGTGGTGGTGTTAATCTCAGCGTTGAGTTATTATTTATTAGTAGTATTATGGTACTGTCTAGAGACCAGGGCCTCATTGTGTTGGGCACTGCATAAAATACACAAAGACGATGCTTGCTCTCTAGAATAGCTTACAGTTTAAGTTTGAGGATACGGACGAGAGATACTGCAGCTATCATTACTGCCACAGCCAGAAGCAAAACTCCCTTCATGCTTATTGTGGATGCTGACACCAGGAATAAAATTACCTACTGACAGAGAATTAAAATGAAAACATTATTCTGGGATCAGAGCTCAAGGTGCAAGAAGATGAAAAGAGCTTCCTTGTCTGATTTCATGCAAGGCCGAGCACGATTGCAGATGGTGTCTTGCTACACTCTTGGGTACATTAGCCRTCCATAAGAAGCTCAAGAGGTGTCAGGTGCCTGAGCTTCTAAAGCAGCTGATCATGGAGATGTCTGCATGCTGCGACTGTGGGTAAAATGATGAAGCAGTCACAAATCCCCATGAGTTAGAGAGTGCCTGAAAGGAGTGCACCGGGGATAGCAGCTCTACACATGGCTTAGCATGCTAGCTTAGGGCATCACAGCTGGAAATGYAGACATGTGTTCTGGTTTACACACTGCTAGCCATTCCAGCATGCAGAATAGCTGGAGATATTCAAGGCCCGCCTGAATGCAACCCTCTCTAACATGCTCTAGGTGACCCTGCTGAGCAGGGGGGTTGGACTAGATGATCTCGAGAGGTCCCTTCCAACCTTACTGATTCTATGATTCTGTGACTCTATGCAATGACCTTTTTTTGATACATCTAGTAAACAATGTGTGGTGCCTCTCTACTGACTGCTGTATTTGTTTCACAACTCACTTTTACCCAGTTTCATCTGAAAATGAGTCTGATGCAATAATTTGTGATTGCATTGGTGTGCCCACTAAACAGTTCTGAGCTGTTGGTTAATTGCACCAAATTCAAGGGACAGTAGGAGTCTCAAGCTGATGAAGTTCCCTAGAGTAGACAGCCAAGGAAAGGGAGGAGCGCTTTCCAAATACTCACAAGTTTGTGTCTTACAGCCTAGGATTGCCATCAGCCCAGCTTTACTGGCTTGGCAGTCCAGCAGTTACCATCATATTGTGTGTGAAGGACTATGCGAAGAAAATGAAGGAAATGTATAAGTATGTGAAGAGATAATGGAAAACTAAGCATACTTCAGTTGAAAACAAACAGCTACAAAGTACAAATCTGCAAGTTAAAGTCAATTCCACTGTTCAGGGAACAACTGGTCAAGTAACACATTAAGGCAGAACAGAGAACAGGGGAGGCAAATACCCTCTCAGAGCCTCAYGCAGCTGAACAGGATAAACACAGCCTCTGAGTGGATGCAAATAATTACAAATGCACACTTGCCCACATAAATGGTGAGACACCAGCAGAACCCCGTTTTCCACGTAGGTTCAGAGTCTGCCCGGAAATGCACTCGTGTAAAAAGTAATTTCCCCTTTCAGCAGAGGACTGGGTTCTCAGTCACTCAAGCAGCAAAACTCAGTCTGTGTTTACAAGTATTTAGTTTAAATTTTTTCTTTAGATACTCAGTCACCCGCTGCAGACCGCAGGAACTGCTGCTTTTGGTCTGAAAAGGCCAGCTGTAAGCTAATCTGCTTTGCATGGCCTGTACTGTGTGAGGAGCGAGTGCTGCAGGAGGGTGCTACGGTACCAGGAGGCTCTTTGATCTGGCTGACACAGTAAAGCAAAGACGTGGGACTAATAATAATAGTTGGCACTTTTACAATCCTAGCTGCTGAAAGCACTTTATCAGTGTGAGTTACTCCTCAAACTATCTTTGTGGAAGTGGGACTATCCCAGTTTTCTGGGTAGGCAAACTGAGGCACAGAACTTGGCTTAGAACCTGGTAGCCTCTGATTTACAGTGAAGAGCAGATCACCAGGCTGTAAAGCCTTCCTGACCAAAGAAAGGGCTCGGCAAAGTAGCAAAGGAATATCTTATGGCAAATCAGCTTTGCAGGCCTGAACAGAGCAATTCACTTCTCCCTGCTAACAAATGGACACCATTAGCATTTCTGTGCAGTCTCGTCTGAGCTCTGGCCCTGGGAGCGCAGCCTCCTAGGGAGGTGGCCATGCCCCAGGGTTTGCAGAAAGGTCATCCCTGCACAGAGGGGTCACACAGGCTGTAAATGAAGCCCTAGCCATGAAATCTGTCTCAAGTGCATTTGTGCTCTCTCTCYCCCTCCCTCCTTTCAGAGTCAGCCCCAGGCAATGTCATATTCGCACCGTTCCTGTTCCGACAGCATGACCGAAGCCAGCCTGGCGCTAGTGTGTGCACCCTGCTACCCCAGGYGGCAACTGAGCCCAGAGGCCACAGCGAAGGAACCATGCCGAACTGAGCCTATATTCAGGCTAGTCCCTGATAAATAAGTACATACCTCCCCTGCTGTAAACAGGCACTTCCTGCTTCCTCTAGAGATGGATCGAAAGACAGGTCTTTCCCCTTTCTCCTGCTCTGTCCCCACCAGGTCCTCTTTACTCTGCTAGCAGGCTAGATACTTGCTGCATTAGTGTGTTGTGCCRTGGGATACTACTACATTATTCCAACCACAGCTCATCAGCCAAAAACCTTAGCAGAGTAAAGATCTGGAGGTGCAGAGCAAAAGAAGTGAGACTCCACCTGCTTTGCCAGACAACACAGATGATACTTCAGAGTTTGCTGACAGAAATATTTGCCAAGCAAAATGAAACTTCACATTTTCATTTTGAGCCCACACCCTTCTGGAGGGGTGAGGTGTGATGTGTCTCAGAAAGCTGGAAATCAGGCRCTGAATAAAGAAAAATACCTGCACAGAAGATAGGTGAGATGAATGGCTCATCCTCCTCTCTGCCTACCCGTCAGGCTGCACGCGCTCCCCAGGCCGRAGTGAAACAACCGGCTCTTGAGGTTGGAAAATTAAGACATAGAGGGGACTGACTCATATTCACATTTTGTCCACAATAGCCCATACAGAAACAACTAGCTGATCCTCCTGAATGTGTAAAACAGAGTCCAAACTTGTGCAGAGCTACCAAAGGAAATACAAACCACTGACTACAGGATGTGGCTACCCGCTCTGCTTAACTACACTTGAAAGAATCCTACCAGTGTCTGCCTGCCCCATTAGGTACTTATATGTCTTTGGGAGGCTAGTCTTGAGCCCTTTGTGCCGCACAGTCCCCCACTGTTAAGTGGACATCACAATCTTCCTGAAAAGCCTAAGAGAATAAATATATTTATTAAAGAATGTGAGGCTTAAACAGTGGGTTAATGGAAGCTACTTACTTAGATAAATAATGTAGTCAGTTAATAGGTGAAAGAGAATAATAATTTATGGGCTGAGAAGAGGGAAGGAACACGGCTGCTGATCTCTGAGTTAATTCTGTTTCCGCACTGCCATACAAAGCAGGGAGAGCTCATGAGGAGCAGTGTATAAACTTGAAAGTGTGTGTCTGCAGTTGGATGTCAAGCACAGCACTGCATTAGCACAGGGAAAAAAAAAAAAAAAAAAACGATTTCACAAATTCATAGCTTGGGGCTGATTCCCCCTCAGGGAGTGAAATTCTCACCATCTCCTGCCACTGCTCTGGTCTTGTCTGTCCCAGCCATTCATCATCACAGCAAAGCTCCACGGCGTGTAACYAAGCCAGGTCAGAACTCGGACCTCTTTGGACCTTGAAAAAGGATTAAGGCAACACCCAAACAATTAAACTGTAACATCCTTTTTGATACAAACCCAACTTCGAGCTTAAAATGTTTTTTTTTCTCCTACCAAATTGTTTAAATCTTAGTCATTAAGTTGCAGCATCATAAAGGCTGATAAGGGTGAAAGATAGGGGATGCACAAACCTCAGGAGCTGCTGGCTGGTTTCTGGACCTACACGTGTGAAACCAGCAGTCGAGAGTTCAGCTGCACAGTGAAAGGCCCTTTGGGCTGAGGGGACAAATTGTTGCTGGAGCTGTGTGTTATTTTAATTGACACACAGCTGTGATCCACTACATGCCACTGCCATGCCAACCTGGAGCAAAAGAAAAAAAAATCCAACAGTCTTCACGTCCAGAGTACAGGAAAGCCAGGAGACGGGGCTCTGTGTCCCCACCATGCACACAGTCACGGGCTCTTGGCTTTGCAGAGCGCACAGCACAGCAACGCAACAGGGCCAGCCCTTGTCAGGCAAGTGGCTGCCTCGGGCAGCACGGGGATGAAAGCCAAGTCCCAGACCTGCTGCGTAACGGGAAGAGGATTAAGACGTGTATGAAACAGTGTATTTGTTCCTAGCAGTGCTACAAAAACCATCAAGTGAGCGGAAAGGGAGCAAAGAAAATGGCTTTGATTAAATGGAGCTCTTTTGGCTCAAGCTGGGCTTCTTTAATAAGGCGCCTTTCCCCAGTTTTATTCAGGATCATACACATGAGGCCTCTTGACCAGAAGGAGTCTTAAGTTTTCAGTAACTCCTGCAGCTGCCGATGAGTACTTGTGTTTTAGCTTGCCTGGGAGAGACCCTTATTTCTATTTAAAGTATATCACTGTTCTCCAGATACCGCTTTTTTAAATTTGTTATCTATATAGCAGGAAATAGAAGTTGAAATAGGGATTAAATTGATATTAAGCACCAAAACCTGAGCTTGGCCTGCAGTGCTGGCCTGGGCAGATGTGCCAGATGTGCCAGGGCCAAGCATCTGCTGGGGGAGCAAACCAGCTGTCCCAACRCCATGCGCTGCAGGAGGGGCGATGGGGCTGGCAGAGCGGCTGGTTGGTCGGCCCCAGCCCTTCCCTTGTCCTCATCCAGTGCCAGCTCAGAGTGGGTCTTCCTCAGCCGCGGTGCACGTTTCATTGCCGTGGTCCTCGCGCGGAGCCGTCCGTGCCAGAGTTTCAGGGGCAGGTGCCAACCCTGCCACCGGCTCACCAGCAGGTGTAAATCAGAGGTTATTCTGCCGCAGTCGGTGGAATAGCGCCTGATTTACAACATCCTACATAAGAGGAGAACTTGACCTTACACTTCAACATCAGCGCGGCTTCCTTTGTTGAAAGCTTCTTAAGCAAGACATGTAATCAATCCCGGAGAGCCGCAGAGCGGCAGCGCTCGGGCTRGAGCCAAGCTCTGGGGCTGCGTAAGTCGAGGCTAGGCTTCCTGGGGAAACTGCCTGACGCAGGCTCCCATGACATCTTTTCCTAGGAGCTTGCTGGATTTTCTTTCTTTTAACAGAAATGAGTGTTTTTCTGTTTTGGCTTCTTTCAAATTGGACTGTTTTAGACTAATAGCATCCACCAAAATAATTTTTCTGCAGTAACTACAGAGTTTTGAAATCCTACTTACCTATGGCACTACCCTCTCAGACAGACAAGCTCTTAGTGAGCTCGGGTCTTTGGAAAGTCTGGCCTTTACAGGCGTTTAGTGTTATTTTAGAACCCGAAAGGAAAAAGCTTACTGGCTTGCTTCTGTTTTCATGGCCGTAATTATGAGGGCAGTCTGGTGATGTAACTTGTTTGGGAAATAAATGATAGCTTTCAACAGCAAGTGCTGTCAGACACTTTGTTCCCTGTAGCTATTTTAGAAATCTTAATACATGTTGCGCTTCCACAGCACCAACTGCTGCTCTTATTTACGCTTGTGTAAATCCCGTGCTACACCACTGGCCTCAGTCGAGCTAGCCCGTGTTTGCGCTGGCCTGCAACGCAGCCGAATTGGGCTCGTGGCGTAGGTCTACGTACGCCTCGTGGCGTGATCTGTTAGTCCAGTAAATGCAACGGGTGACCCGTGCAGACATATTTAGCCTTAATCCTCTCACTAGTTGGAACTATTTACCTTAGTGAGGCAGACCACAAAAGCAAAGGCAGGACCAGCCTTCTAGCACTTTCACAGTTTACATAGAAGAAAATGGGAAGATAAAGTACGGAACAAGGTATTTTTTTGCAGGAGAAAAGAAACTATTTATCGTGATAGACGTGCTAGCTGTTACAGTCTGATACCAAGCCGAATGCAGTGCTATTGCTCCAGGCGCTGCAGCGCTACAGAGCGCCGTCGCGCTCGCGTCCCTGCACGTCTCTGCACGCCGTCCACGGGTGCGAACCTCCCTGCGGGTGGCATGATGGGGAAGGAAGCCTGGCCGCGGGGCTGAAGCCGAAGCGGGGTGCTTGCCTTCGGCTTTACGCGGAAACCCCCAAAGGGATACGTTTAGGAGCGAGCAGAGACTCCAAGATAAACAATTTGCCCTTAGCCCTTCCCCCCTCAAAGCGCTCTGCCGTCTTGGCTCCTCACAACACCCCTGTGAGGAAAAGAAACATCACTGTTCCCACGTAAGGTACAAGAAACGGAGGTATGGAGAGGAGAAAAGCTCTACCAGCTCAAAAGCTAGACACAACGTCAGGGTGAAAACGAGCGTCTACGCAGCCTGTGCGCAGGTCGAACGCTTTCTCAGCAGCTCTGTGGGGAAGAGCTGCCTTTTGACGATGTTCCCCGACGGCGTCTGGAACCGAAAGCCTGCAGAACTGAGAAGCTGAAAGGTTCGCTGCCAAAAACAAAACGAAGAACGAGAACAGAGCGTTCGTACTGTATTTATAACCTAAAGAAACGTGTGTGCGCCGCAGCCGTTGCCGTCGCGGCCTGCCGTGCGGCTCACCTGGGGGAGCGAGGCGCTGCCRGCGCTCGCTCGGCCAAACCCACGCTCGGCCGCGCCGCGGGCGCGCCGGGAGGCTCCGGCCCGCTCTCCGGCGCCGGGAGGCGAGCAGGCAAGRCCTGCACCGGAGACTCGCTGAGTTTTGCGGCCTGCTTTGGGCCCCTTGGGATCGCTCCCGCCGGAGCCCCTCCGGGGCGCGTCGGCAGGCCAGCGTGGCTGCGACCGGSGCGACGTCTCCTGCCCACCTGGGCACCCGCAGCAGAGCTTGCGCCTGGCTGCTTCGAGTCCTGACTACCTCTCTCAGATTTGTCTTCAAGAGATGTCTTCTGCTGTCTAGCTCTGGAGAAAAAGGCTCYAGAGAGGATGGTCCCACCAAATCCCTCCCCCCGTAGGGACCGACCTGGGGACAGCTCTCCCCGGGCGATTCCCTCYGGCTTGCCATGCCCGCTGTGATCCTCGCGACGCTGCCTGGGGCGACSGGTAGCACCAGCCATCTACACAAGTCTCCCAGAAGGCTGCCATCGTTCCTGGCTCTGTTTAAACGAGGCAGATTTAACTACGGATGCTATTTGCGTACATATTTCCTGTTTCTTCCTACCCTTCCACCCCACCTCCGTTCTCTCAGCTCTCCCCAGAGCAGGCGCCATCCACTATTTCTGCGTTTAACGCATTCGGAAGTGCTTCACCTTCCACACTCCTCACTGATGGTGCTAGGTGAGCAGATGTGGCACAGCAAAACAACCTGTACAGCCCCTCTTCTCTTCCTCGCACTGGGCAAGGCTTTATTTTCTATCTAGGCTAACAGATATTTACACTTGGAAATAAGGAGTTGTCAAAAAGAAGCGCCAAAATCTAGATTGTTGTATTTCTGAATAATAAGAACTGTCACCTAAATAAACACGGTGCTATGTAAAAAAAGAGATGAATATGTTTACATTCATCTATAATTACATTAGAAAAAGGACAGTGGGCCTAAGAAATCTCATCCTAAGTTCTTCCTCTAGCCCTTTCCTTCTAGTAACAGCACATACACATTTGCACAAGTTATTAGATTGACACTATAACATCCTGGACAAATCTAATTAATTCAAGTATCTGCAGGTACAAAATGTTGTAGCTATAAAATGAACATATAAAATATATGCAATTTTTCCCTGGCAGTTTATTATGGTATGAAGAAAAAAAAAACATTTTGTGCTTGAAGCTGACATTATATTACAAATGTATTGCGAAGTATGATGTGACTATTAAAATATGATTACACAAAGTATGAACATTTTAGGAAGTTTACAGTACAGTGAATCTTTTATAAACAGACTCTTAAATATACATAGGACAATAGTAGCTGACAGAAAAACATCAAAAATTAACTATTAATGTTTATAGACTTTTCCCCTGAAAAAAGTCTCACATTGAAACAGAAATTATGAAAAGCCTTAAAACCAGGAACAAATCACCTGTACACTACAAATATACATGGCAGAGGTGTGCATACCAGAATTACCTTTTCACTGAACGATACAGCCGCCAGGAAGCCTTTGCAACGCCCGAACAGCATTTCCTCTCCGGCGTAACCCGTTTCACGCAGTGCAGTTCCTCAGCTGGCGGCAACGCACCCACGCACACACACACGCACTCGCACACGTCAACAGCTGTAGCATCCCGGGCACGTACCCGCTGCCGGACAGCGGCCGGCGCGCTGTCAGCGTCTAACCGCTGCGCTGGAGCGTATCGAGTCGAGAACCTCCCTGCGATCCTGCGAATGGGTCTCTGCGGGCAGATCCCTGAACGCACCGACAGCCCTGATGGGACCTGCATACCAGAAGCAGTTTGCAAGATTGAGGCTATGAGTGAATCAGCAGTTTCTTTAATATATATTTTTAATGCAACTCCTCAAYCTTTGCTCTTGATATGGGAGAACAGATGCCACATTTGATTTCTGCTTAGTCTGGCTGCAATGACACCCCTAGCTCATGTGTTAAGTTATGTCAAAAACATAAGTATTTTATGCTGTAATACACAGTATTACTGAAACTAACAATATTATTTGCATATTTATAACAAGGTATAATGAAATCCCTATAATAAAACCAAAAGTTATGCTATAGATTTATTTACAAACAGTCCAGCAAAGAAGTATAAATACTTCTATATTTAAGTTTTAGGAAAACATAATTTACAAAATATTCAAATATATACAGTCATCTGAAAAACTGCCAATATTAAACTTTGATGCAGGCAAAGAATTGGCTGAGTCCATTCATTCTGTATTGAAAGAGGTGGCTGTTTTCATGGGTTGTCTCTTATTTCTAAGAGTCATACTGATGTTATTTACAATGAGACTGCTTCTCTCCCAGCTAAACGTGTCCGGAGCTTTGAGCATGCTGTCCCAAAATGTCGTCTATCATTGTCAAATTGTTCAACCACTCTTCGTCGTTGCTGCTGCTGCTGCTCTTCATGAGAGAGTCGAGGAAGTCAGTGTCACTGCAGTTGCCAGGCATGATCGAGTTACTGTGCTGGGGCACAAAGTCATACTGCGGCAGCTCGGCGGCGGCGCTCATTCGGCTGAACGTATCGGATGGCTGGCCCGCGGAAGGGTAACTTGGCGGGCCAAGGCCAGAGGCAGGATTGAGCTGGTTAAAACTGGACACTCCTTGTGGCATGGATTTCATAACATTCATAGCTGGCAACGGTCCTCTGGTTAAATTGTGTCTCAAGTTCTGATTACTCATTGAGCTCAAGCCCTGGCCAGACTGTCCCATGCTTAGTTTTTGCATCTGTCTGACCTGGACGCCGGGAGCAATCTGATTAGGTGGCACCACGGCCTGCTGGGAGAACGGCTGACCCGATGTATTTGGTCTCACGTTCTGTTTAGAGAAAAGAGCGCTACTGGAGAACTGCTGCATGCTGGCGTCCATTTGGCTTTGATTTGGCATCCTTGGCACAGCAGTTGGTGTCCACATCTGGGCAGATGAATTGGGATAGACATTAGGGATTCTTGGCATACTCGGCTGTCTCAAGTGCTGTTGAGTTGCGGAGTGATTTGCTAAGGAACCAGAACTAAAGCCTGCCATCGCCATTCCCGGCCGCACAGCGGAGTGGCTATGCACTGTCTGGCATCCCGAGTTCATAGCCAGCGAGTTCTGGCTTGGCCGCAGTGGCATGTTGAAGTCAGAATTAGGCGGAAAAATCCCCTGCTGTTTGCCAGGATTGTGYGGAATCATCACCATCGTCCCAGAGCTCTGGCTGGCGGTGGCGGGGGCAATGCCCGAGCCCAGGGTGCTCTGGAGCAGGGCTGGGTTAGACGGCAGCATGCGGTGGTTGGCTGGAGGAGCTGGCATCGGCTGGCTGCAGTCGGTAGGCATTGGCTGCTGCACAGCTGCGTACAGAGAGACACGTTAGCCGCTGAGCGTACGTTCACCCTGGAAACACGGCAGCTCCTTAACAGGCTGCCTTCCCTTACTTATCTCTTTCATTACACGGGCCTCTCCTCTGCGTGCTTTGTAACACAGTTACTACTGGAGTGATAAGGATATGGATGAATCTCACGTTATGCAATAAAATGTGGAATGCTTTTATTTCAGGGCAGAGAATCATTAAGAGTCCTGTATTTAATCAGACCCTAGACTCTGGCTCCTCGAGGCTTTTAATAGCATACCATTTCCCTTCTTACCTTGAAACTGATTCATCTGCTGAGCCGCAAACAAACTCCTCTGCTCAGATGTTACTCCCAGCATGTTTTGTCTCTGCTTTTCCTGGAAGACAAGAGGAATAACAGTCAAGTTGCAGTGTCTTGACAAACAAGAATAGCAGCAGACACGAAGTGTAGCCACTGTCAGCACTAACAGCCTCTCCAGCGCGCACACACAAACATACGCACAGACCCCTCTGCGGAGACTCAGCCCAGACAGTTCCCTTCAGACTGGATCTTAATTGCTCACAGGCCCTTTCTTGCAAAGGTGTCCTCCAAAGAGCCCAGCACTAGGAGTACAGCCGTCAGCTGATGCCGCACGAAGCCCTGGGCCAGTGGGGAGCTAGACAAGCGTGGAGGACCATGTGTTTCAGGGACCCACAGGGGATGAACAGGAGGCTGCTGGAGGCCAGTATCCTGCTTGGAGGATGGCTCTGCTCATGTGGATCACCTTTTGTGCTAGGTGCCGCTTAAAATCAAAACAGAGCAATGAACCACAGGAAGACAGGGATCCTTGGAAATGCCCTCTGAGCAAGGCATTGCTGGCTTTCTCCAAGTGACCTGGTTTGTATTGCCCACCATTCAACCCCAGAACCTGCCCTCACGTCACTGCTGGGCAGCAGCCGTGGCTAGGGCAGCTCTCCATGTACAGTGCAAGCTAGGGCCTGGCCAAGCTCCCACCATGTTAGAGCAGCCAGATAAGCTTGAAGTCAACTGGTGACAAAGAGGCAGAATTGCTTTTGAAAGGGAATTTTATCAAAGAGCAGGACAGCGCTTGGTGGGGAGGTTTACTAAGCTCCTGCTCGTCTCCTTCCTCAGCCAAGGAAAAGAGCCTGCTCGCCCCAAATGGAGCAGCACGCTTGGGAAGTCAGACAGGCACTCGCTCTGTGCTGCGCATCCAGCTCGCCCGTGGGATCGCTCCCATGTTCCAGGCCTCGTACAAGGATATCTCCTATCTCTATAGGGGTCAGCCACATCCAGCACAGACTGGAGCTTTATTATCTGCTCTGGGAATCCTCGAGGAAGTAAAGCGAGAGGTAAGGATGGAGAACACYCCGGCTGGGGCTGACTCCCTCACTCTTCAGGCCTCACTTCTCAGCACCTGCCCTTCCAGCTCTGAGGCTCACCAAGGGTGACAACAGTGACACAGATGTGACTGAAGTCTCCCCTAGCCTGTGAGTGGGCAGATCAGCACTCAGACTTGCTGAGCAGCCCCTGACCATTGCCTCTCTCAGGTATGTCAGACTGGACTAACCACAGCCCTGGTCTGACTCAGCTCCGCAATTCCTGGGTCACTCCTTAGAGTCTGCTGAGTCCCCATTCCGGTCAGTCCTGTCCTTCCCCGCCGGGTGGACAGCACGGGAGCCCGCAGAGGCGCTCGGCACCGTACCTGCATCAGCTGGCGTTTCATTATTTGCTGCTTCAGTAGATGGTTCCTCATCGTGTACCCGTTCACCGTGGCTGGTGCCGGCACAGAGCCTCCGCTTGGGATGGTGCCCGGCTCCTGAAGCCTGGCAACAATTCCAGGATTTTGATCCTGCCAAGAAAGATGGAAAAAGAAAATTAATCTCATCAGGCAGATAACAACAGAAGTCTTTATCCTCTCTGCTGATGCCCTCTCTCCAGCCTTTGGCTGTCCCATGCCAAAACACCTCGTGGATTCATAGGGCCCTTCATGTCACAGGGAGGACAGCGAGGGGCATGGGACTGCTCAGACTTCAGAGCATCAGCACAAGAAGAAATGAGAGAAGTAAAAGGTTAATCCAAAATTCTCCTTGACTAGCCCAAGGCTACGGGACTGATTCACTACAATTAACGGAGTCACATGGCTGCCTGGCTAGCAGAAGGGATGTGAGTAAAGCGTCACATTTCCCACCAGTTCCCCAACTGTTACACTGAAAGACGTACAGAAAGAAAAGTTTCATCAGGGAGGACTTGGCTATCAGATACAAAGAAGAAGCCCACAGCAAAAGAAAACAGCAAACCAGAGGCGGAAGAGCAGAAAAACAAGAGTCAGGCCAGGGCCCTGGGAGAGGTGGGCCTGGGTTGAAATGAAAAATTTGTGGGTTCCCTGATCTGACAAACAAGGAAAGAGGTGGCTGTGAAAGGAGAGGGAACCATGCAGAAATGCAGGGCCAGATCATGGCCTGGCATAAATCAGTGATTAAATGAGCTTGATTCCTGGCTGGTGAAAACCAGCATCACTCTAAGTGGTCAACAGAAGATCAGTGTTGATTTTCATCAGCTGAGGACTTGCCTCAGAAGAAACACAGTTGTGGGGAGAAGAGAGAAAAAATCCCACACAAACACCATGAAGACACAATCCAAAAGATAAAAATAATAAAAAAATACACTGAAGTCAAAACATCTTAAGAACTCGCAGGTAGTCATGGAAATGCAAGAGAAAAACAAGAAAAGAAGTCAAGACCTCAATGAGGACAAGAAGGGAAGCGATCCTGTAAACGCCATATCCAGGCAGAGCAGTACCAGAGTATTCCCCTTTCTCCATTTTCACATCCAGCCTCTACATTATTTATGATGTTTTGTTATTATTGGCAAGGAGAAGTATGTATATTATATCCAGCATCCTCAGCTAGGCCATGCTTCCTTTGTTTTCAGAATGGAAGCCACATCCTTTGTTTGCGAATCAATGTTATCAGGAGATAAGCAAAAAGAAAATGATTGTTGCCTTTTGACATCTGACAATTAGGACCGTGCTCAGATAGGGAAAACAGGATACGAGCCACGTTTCAGAGTGGCCAGAAGAAAGCATTGGAAAGCATTTGTCAAAAGGCAGCCTTCGCAGGCTGGGGCTCCCTTTCACAACAGCTTCACCATGAGGAATCACCCAACTCCTTCCAAGATATTCTTTATAAGAGCGATTACCAAGAAGGTCACTGAAATTACTCATTTTTATGGTRCCTCCTTTTGTTGCAGCACTTCGGTCTATTATGCAAAATCACAATTGATGAAATGTAAATGCCTGCTAGATAATTTACTAAAAGACACAAACCTGCAGCTCATCACTGCTCTCATTATCATTCCTATTCATGGGCAGTCTCATAAGACTAGACTTTATTGCTGGTGCTTTGCTTACAATTCTGCTGGACACCTCTCCTCCTCCCCTTTCCCTCCTACCCATTTTATGTCCTCTCCCCCACCGAAAAAGACAGAGGGGAGGAAAAAGTAAATATGATTTACTACTGATGTAGATATGAAAGTTCACGTAAAGCTAGCATCCTGCTTTCATGTCAGAGAGTATTCTGCAGCCATAGTTAAGCTTTGAATAATGCAGATTGCCTCTAGGGGAATACTTGAAAGTGCAGGGATTCAGTTTGTGTACTCTACACATGAAAGACACTGAAATGTTCATACCACCAAAATCCCTGCCATCTATCCAATTTCCTCCCAACTTGTCTTGTTGCGTGCAGAGGSTCTGTGCTTACTGAAGCAAATGAGTTTAGTGCAAGGACAATCATTCTGATGTCTAGCTCAGGGCTATTGCATTAACAAGTCATAACATTAAAATCTCTTTTCCTAATCATGTCCACCTCATTCTAATTTCTCCTAAACATTATCAAGAAAATAATGTTGATTTTTCCATATTATTAATGGTAAAAGAAGTGTAAATCACATTACTAATTGCAGCTCTTGTGCTATGGCAGTACAACAGCTTAATTATATGGGATTTTCTGCAGGCACCCTATAGCAATAATGACAATCAGTGAAGTTCATTTGCAAATACACAGAATGGGTTGCTGAGTTTTTTAGAGCAAAGTTGTGTAACACTTAATTAGCCAGTAAAGAAACAATCTATAGATATAATTTTTGCTTTTGGGGAAATTAGGACAAAATAGCATAGACAGGAAGACCAGGAATGAATGCAAAATCTTTCCTTTTACAGTTCACATTTAGGTTAAGCCAAAAAAAGAAAAAAAAAAAAGAGAGAGAGAAAAAGGAAAAGGAAAGAGTTCTCTCTTTTCACCACTAGTGGGAACTACTGTATTCCCTTACAGTAAAAAATAACCATGTAAACAGCATGACTAAGAATAGCTCTCATGTAGTCTAAAGGACACTGCTATCCGTACCAGAGGTTAGTGAACTTTAAACATTTTTCCTTTTCATCACTCCCCAAGAAAAATCATTTTSCTTCCCGTACTAAGGCCAAGCCAAACAAGCCCTAGTCTTAACTTGTCTATAGTTCGGACTATGCCATTTTAAAATTCAGGAAGGTAGCAAGGAGATCAGTGTCAAAGTTGGGAAGCGTGGAAAGGGGTGTTCACCCCAACGGCTTGGGGACCTCCGCTAGCTGTAGGCTACCCTGCAGGATACACGTGCCTCCGGGGGATTCCTCAGCTTTTAAAAATATCTGTTTGCATGCATCAGGTTTTTTGTCATTTCTCTCTCCCTAGCTTACAATACAACGTCCGGCGGCGGACTCGCTCGCCCCGAGGACGCAGCGCGCACGGGGAGCCCGGGCCCCGCGTCTGCAAGCACGTGCTCCTGTTGCTAGGCAAACCGCCGCGCAGCGGGCTCGGCTCTCCAACGTGGCGATTTCTCTTTGAAACGGCATGGGTGCCGGCTTCACTGTTCGGACRTAGCATCTTACGGACCCCTTTCAGGAGCAAGGAGGAAAGAATGAGCGCCGAGGTTTGCAGGAATGTCTASTGTTCATGCCAATATTCAGACACGGACAGTAACGCGAAAGCAACTGCGCGCACCAGCGAGGGCAGCCTCTCACGAAAGCCGAGCACGTGTGCAATGGCAGACTGTTAAGGCTGGGCAAAACGCATCTGCAAATTACTGTGTCCAGTTGTAGTGAGCATGGGTCTGATCCGACAAAACATTCGGGCACGTACTTGACTCAAAGCATGTGAGCAGTGCTACTGAGACCTACCACATATATTTATGCATCTGCAGCCTTTAAAAATCCACTGATGAGCACAACCTAGCCAACCTCATCATCTTCTTACATATGAGACACACAACTGCAGTAAATAAGCACAGAGATGAATCGTCCTGGGGCAACACAGTTGATAAACTCCAGTTCAGTCCTCCGTCATATATCCAGTAATCACTTTGTGGCTTCACTTAAGTGAGAATGAAGAAATTTATGGCCCCTAATTCCTCTGAATCCTCATTAACAAACAGTCCAAAAAGAATTTAAAAGTAAGACTTTATGAGGATCAGAGTTAGAGCTTTAATCACTCTTTGGCAAATATGTAAAAATCCCTCTAATCTTTAATAAAGAGCATTCATTGTTTTTTAGGGCTATGTGAAAACACTAAACTCATTTATCATTATTAAACTTTCCCATCTGCTCTTACAGTGTGACTCTAAACAATATCACATAAAGAAACGTACATGTTAAATTGTATTGACTTAAGCCCAGAGCTATTGGAGATCTACAATTTATTTCAGTGAGGGCACGAAGGCGACTGCAGACTGCTAGACAGAGTCATTTGTCCACTGTTGAAAAGACAGTTATCTGCACCAAAATAGCTCTTGGAAAGGCACATTTGCTTTATAAGAAATAAGCTGCCAGGTGAGACCATTCAGCATTATGTTACAGACCCAGACAATAAAACTAAGCCATGAATTTCAATAGTTAACAGATGGACTAATTAGAGACTGAATTCTTTGTGGTTCTAACAGATAACCAGGTCATAGCAAGGTTACGGGGAGAGAGCCACTCAGCTCTGCACATTTCAGTAGATATTTGCAGAGTAGGTGAAAAACTCGACTTCCTAAATGAAAGCACTAACAGCCGTGGAAGAACGGAAATGCATCTGATTAAAAATGCATATACTAGCTGCATTTAAAAAGTTTCTTCCATTTCAAAAGGCATTACTGATTTGACAAATATTCCCTCCGCTTTAAATGGGGAATCCAGCTGAATCCAGTAATTGTATATCTTAAAACAGAAGAATTGTTGAAATATGCCACAGCACCAAAGAAGAAAAGGAAAAGACAAAAGGAAACGGTGGCTCGGGGTAGAAAATATGAGGAGGGGGCAAACTGTTTTTTTGCCACTTGATTTTTTGGAAACAAAGATAACTAAGCCTGAAGTATTTGACAAAACGTCACAGAGGAAGTAAAACAGAAAGGAAGAGCAGGGCTGCAAGACTGAAGGGTTGCCTCTGCTCCTGACGGGCTCGAGGGCCCTGCCAGCTCAGCGGCGGACCTCAGGTGCACTCGTGCCTGCTGCTGGGACACGTATCTCCAGGGGGGTGGTGAAGTTTCATTAACCCAGTTTTGTACTGTATTTTAAGAACGCCTGTTATGTACACGGAGCTGTGTACGCTGCTGCGGAAATGCAAATGCCCGTTTCAAACGAACGCCTCTGCTTCCCCGGRCTCGCCGGCAGGCTGGCGGGACCCGGCCCCCCGCCCGGCGCGTGCCCTGCAACTCTGTGACTACGATGCCTAGGCACAACCACTTTAAAAATACTATAGACTAAGCAGTTAAAAGACAAATATTACTACAGTGGGTTCACCCATGGAACTGTATGGCTTTTAGGAGGTTTGTGTTTGGATCCACGCGTAGCCTCCCTGTGTCTAATACCCTGGGTGGCTGCACATATCCTGATGCTGCCTTTACGAAGGGGGATCACTGCCTCCACAGCTGTAATCCATGTAGGTAATAAAACTGTGAATTTGTTTGGCCAAGACACACAAATAAAGCAAACCAAATCCAGGTTCATGATTTGGCAAAATGATCGTATCATGGCATCCGGCTCAAAAGTGTGATGTCTGTAACATGCCGCGATCACTTGAGTTCAGCCATTACATAGCCCTTTTGCCTTTAGCAAAACTCTCCATTTGTTCTTTTGGAAGATTTCCTCCTTTTTCTCGTCTCTACTCTGCTCACAGTTCAGAGGTGCTCTTCAAGATAAAATTCATCCTTTCAGTTCAAAACTGCTGCAAAGCTTCTTGTTTGTTTGCTTGTTTTTCCTAAGTCAATGTATGAACATTGACAAAACAAACTGTGCAGCTCAGTGGATCTTTTTCTTGCCCATCTTTCACCCATTTACTTGATATACAACTATGTGAAATACTACCAGACTCAAGTTTCTAAGCTTATCTTGGGGGCTGTCAGTCAGGAAAAGGCTTTGTTTGAAGACTGTAAGTGATCCATCGCTATACAGTTCTGTTTTAAAAAAAAGTTCTTTTAAGTTTTGTTTTCTTTTTTTCATATGGCATGGGCATACACAGCTTCCTTCAAAGGTAGTTCTTTGGTAGAAGCAACAACAAGATCACCTCACCTCGCTAGCAATCACATCAGGAACTCCTCCAGTCCAGCAAAGCAGATGAAATACTCATTTGTCTAAAGCTGCTACACTATATTCCCCGTATACTGCACACTGTTCAAAAAAACCCAAACAAGACCATGTCAAACTATCCAAAGTTTGACATTCCCTCTTAAAAAAGAATTAATCAAAGCAGTTAAAACTTTTGTGCAAGAACTTTGTCAGTTTTTTCAGAGCTGGTTTCATTCAATGACACAAGCCGTTGAACAGCAGCAGCCATCAGAACCACAAAAAGACCTAATATCCAGAGCGAATTATTGCAACAGTGGCCTTTCCTTTAGACTAAAATGCATGCTTTATCAGGCTAGCTGAAATCAAGCTGCTACGATACTATAACCAGCACCATATTATCAGAAAGGGCATGGGAAGCTCATTTCGGAGCAGTGAGGAACCTGAGGCACAACCTACGTGTGGGGGTGCTGGGGTATCACAGACACATGCAGCCCCCGAGGGCTGGGGACTCGGAGGAGGCAAGTTCAGGTCTCCAGCAGCGATAACACTCTGCTTTCCCGCAGGTCGCAGATGGTCCTGCGAGGCTACCTGCGAGCACAGCCCTGGAGAACCTCTCACCATGAGTGGACAGGGACCCCTGAGCAGGACCTGAGACCCAGCCAGGTGACCTGAAGGATATGCAAGGCTCTGTCCAACCCCTAACAGTGGCAATACTCAAAGACTGTACTCATCCTGACCACACTTCATATCACCATTTTTTAAAATAAAACGTATCTGTCGCTGTTCTTACATGTATAGATCTGCAGATGTAGGGACGGGTGTTGTGTACATGTCTATATTCCATATAGTCAAGATCCAAAATTGAATCCTCTGCAAAGAACAAAATATTTATATTTGGCTTGTACAGCTGTCATGATTCTCCAACCCTTGACACCACCCTCTCATTCTCATGGAGGGCAGCTTGCCTATAAATTTAATGAGATAATCTAAAACTGCATTTATCTCACCCAATTTCAGCTGGTAGTCCTTCTCCCTGTCTCTACAAGGTTGCAGTAGCTGTGATGACAAACTACAACATCTCACATCTATAAAGTAGTTTGACTCAAGTAATCCTTGTGTTATATCAAGGCACGCTCTCTAACAGAGGTGTCGATGAGATTCAAAAGAACACGAGTTTGCTCAGCACCCAGCAGAAGCTGCTGTGGAGAAATGCACTGGCTGGATGGTGAATTTGTGCATCACGAAGAGAGAGAGAAGAAAAGATTTGATCAGAAAATGGTGAAGATTTCATTCTTACAGAGTGAAAGTCAGCAAATTTAGAGCTAATGAGATAAGTCAGTTCTCTACCAGATCATTTTTAAGAGCTCTGTGAACTGTAGCAAAGCGGGCTGGATCACAGGAGCTTATGAATCAAGTGATTTTTTTTAAGTTAATGTTTGCATGAATTTCTTTTTCCTTTTTATGCAAAGGTTCAATTTGCAGAGACGGATGCCCAAGTCCTGTTAACTTTCAATAGGAGCTGGCTGCCTAGCTGCTTCTGAGAGCCCCTCTGCACGAAAACCTGCCCACACGCAAAGCCTGCACGTATAYGCTGCTGACCTCTGACGCAAGTGCGCAAACAAAGCACACTCCGGCACAAAGTATCACATCACTTTTTCAGTCTCAGGCTTCTCACGGGTTTACTCTTTCCTGACAGATGCAACTATCCAAACACCTAAAATGGCTATATCAGATCATCTGCATACTCAGGTGCCCCAGATCACCACAACCTACAAAACAATATCTAGTGATAAATAGTAAGYTAAAATAATGGATAGGAAGTAGCCTGTGATTAGGTAGCCCTCATGATTAAGTTCTTAAAACCAAGATACTGACATGTTAAGAAAGAAAAATCTATTAAGCTGACCTTGAGTATGGGGGACAAGGAGGGATTCCATTATTTTTTTAGATGGAAATTATTATTAAAACATTCAAAGCTGAACTGCTGTAACCAAGTCAACTCAATCTCCCCTTAAAAATTCCTTTTCTCTCCTTCCATTCAGATTGTATTTACAAACTGTAGATGTCTCATTTTTTTTCTTGTGTCATTTCATTATTACAGAGTTGAGATCACTAGCCATCTGCAGCTTCATTTCATCAAGCTCTGATTTGTCCTTGGAGCAAGGTCATCTGGGACAAGAACATAAAATGCTGCTTTCCTCAACTGACAGTTCTTTATGCCTTCCTGTAAATATTCCCCACTAATTTTAAATCATTTTACCACTTCATACTCCCCCTCTACACACACTGAAAAGGCTAGTATACACACGGATTAATAAGAATCTTGTCATTTAACTACTGCATGACATATTAGAAGCAATTAATGGTGTTTACTTGCTGATAACATAGGCATTTCAAACTCCAGCTCAAGAATCCCTGGTAGCTTCATGTGACTTTTGGATATTAGCTATGGGTCAGAAGTTGGGACCCCTCCATTCAGCATTAGCATACGCTTGGAGCGACTCTGTTTTCCATCGAGCAGAAAAAAACTGCAGTCACTGCACAAAAATTACCAGCTGCTATATACCCTATGGTGGGTGAGCGATAATAAAACATCACTAGGTGTATGCAGGTTCATTCGTTGAAATCAATAGCCCAATGATTTTCAGATGCTCCATGCAAAGTTCCAAGCTAAAAATATATATAAAAAGAACATGGGATTTTTACTCAAATCAGATTTAACTTGCCATAAATTCTGGGACACATTCTCTGAAGGAGAGACTGTCACTCCAGCTTACAGGAAAAACAAAACAGAACAAATAAAAAACCCCATGGAAAACTAATGTAAGAACCCTTGTTAGTACAATCACACGGCAGCAGGGAATAACTAAGGGATTGAGCAGAATCAGCGCTGGCTCTGGGGGCAGCCTTCCCCCCAGCTTTCCACCTGCAGATGCCCCCCATGGCAGCCTGACGCTCCAGGTGCTTGTCTCCAACTCAAGATACACATCTTTTTGCACCTGGAAAACTCACTGCCAGTGAGTTTTGTGCAGTGGGCTCTGAGCTATGCTCTGCTGTACACAGCCATTTGGCACACAAATACTGGTGTGACAGTTTTTACCTAGGTGCCTTTACTAGTCCCAACTGTCCCACACACAAAGGCGCGCACATCTTAGAGGTCTGTGTGCAGACACACCTGCGTATATGTTGCACAGATAGGTGCACAAGTCTCCAATGATTTTCCTTGCACGAGCAAATGTCCCTTTTGACACACAGCTGTGGGTTAGCTCATGGGTCTGTGAGCATGCAATTGGTCAGGAGAGTTAGAAAATGTGATCATTAAAGGTGAACTCCCAAGCCACCCCTAAAGGAGATGATCTTGAAAGGTGAGTTTGTTTCATGACTACTCCCCTTAGTCACAGGATAAAAGCTATCCTTAAGGACTAGGACTCACATGACCAGGTTTAGTTCCCAATACCATGGCACATAGCTTCTTCATGTGACTCTGGACAACTCACTTCATTTCTCTCTCTCTCTCTCTCTCTCTCTCTCTCAGTTTCCCCCAAAGCAATAAAAGTTTCTCCCTGAGCAGGAGGACGAGGGTCACTTTGCCGGGGAGCCTCCTCAGATGTTTTTGTTTAACATGCCTCCAGGCTACGACCTCAAAGACCTGCAGTAGAAGTGCACTTAGTGCCACTAACTGCAGAGAGGTAGAAGAGGCTTTTTCCGGTTCACTCCGCATACAAGTTTTTGCCCTGTCCTCCTCTCTACATCTCGTCTCCAGCCCCGGGTCTGGCCACAGCTGGTTGCATCTCAGAACAGCTCTAAACTACACCAACTTGTAATGGTCCCCTAGGGCCTCTACCCTGCTGCCCAGCTCAGTGGAGCGCAGCGTGTCCTGGCCAGGCCCCAGCGGTCCCATGACTCACCCCTTGCGTGCCAGCAAAAGAAGCAGCTGCAACAACTGCAGACACGGCCACACCTGGAGAATCCTGCGGTGCCCAGCTGGAAAGAGGGCTGTGTGCGAGAGAAGTCAGCTCTGTGTTTTGAGTGACAAAGAAATGGAGAAGAGGCTTGGCCTGAGATAGTTAAAGGTGAGAATCTTAGTATTTTCCTAAAAGTCCTGCCTGGTATTTTATTAGGAGATCTTTTACTGCAACAAGAACAGTCCTGCTTCACTCCATGTCCTCTCCATCTCCAGCCTCTGTCTCCTGTTCTCCCCAGTGTATGGCCTTTCTGTGTTAAGGCAGGAGATACTTCTGATTCAAAATTTATCCAAGATAAAAAAAAAAAAAAAAGTCCAAATGCCTTCAAATACTGTCTTCTGAAGTAAGCCAATATTTCAGTGAAATTTTGTGGGATTTTGATGTCTATGTCACTTAAGATGAGTCTAGGACGCACGTGCCTTTGAGCATTTGGCCCAGCACACTTTTGCTGTAAGGAAATAGGGAGGCATGTAAAAGAAGCAAGAAGGCTGGAGCTAGCCCACGTCCCCCATGAGGCAGCGATGTTGCAGAGCATTTGCAGGCGCTTCTTCGTTGGACACATTGCATGTCAACAGTTAACTTCCCTTTGTTCACATCCAAATGATTAAGGTTAGAAGCTTGCCTGGTGACATCACCATAGCTTAAACATGCTGGATATGGTCCAGGGAGCCAAAGTTATTGCTGACCCCATGGTTACTGATCCGCTCTGCAAGGAGCTGATGTCTGCTCTCACTTTATGAATTATTTAATGGGTTAAAGATTGGTTAGATCTTCTTTATGCAATGTACAGCTATACAGTGGGCAGGAGGACATAAACATGCATTAACAAGGTTAAAGTCATATACTGTAACTACACTGTCTGTTTTCAGCTTGCAGCTTTATTGACTTAATCATGCCGGCGCTGCAGCCAACAAATCATTAAATCCATTCCATTCTTTTGCTGGTTACCAACCACAAAAACAGAGGCAGGCAAACACGAAGCAAATCTCGAGAGGGGGTGGGGAGCGGCGGCGGGGTGAGGGGCAGCGAGAACAGTGGGAGCACTATGGAGCGCCGGCCTGTCACTGCGAGCACAAAGACGCCAAATCTGTCTTTACAGACTAAGTGGTTTCATGGTTTAAAGTGACACACTCATTTGTTCCTGTTTTGCAATGATTACAGAAAAGAAGAAGGAGGGTGGGGGGGAAAAAGGAATAAAGAGCAAACTGCGCTTCTTCGTACCGTAGCGCTCTGCCTGCGTGCGTGTGCCCTCGCGGAGCCCACGGACATCTCCTGCAAACAAACACGAGGGCCGGAGGAGATGAGATCTGTGCACTCGCTGCACCCCAGGGGGCTCAGGCTGCTGCACCACGCTTACTGCTAATCTGCAGCGAAGTGCARGCATAATTAAGAGTTCAACAGAAAAGAAAGAAGATGTGGAGCACTGAAATCAGTCCTCTGATTGCCCTCCACGAGCTGCTCTGACCACTGCAGCGAGTGGAAGAAGTCCCTGCTTTCAGACCTCAGTAACAACTTACATCCCTTCACTTTCAGRCAAAGGCTTTAATTTCTGACCTGGTACTTACGGTGAAGCTTTCATATTTACGTTTAGCCCCCAAAAGGAAGTGTCCCRATTGTCTGCAGTGCTGAAAATGCAGGTGTTCCTCTGAAGGCAGCAGATGTGCCAGAAGGCTGTTTCTAGGTGGCTGGTCTGAGACATTCAGGTTTGAAAATGGAGCTGTCAACTGACTGGTTTTGAGCGTACAAGATCCTTTTTCGTCACTGCTGTCTTCTTCATTCTTTTCTTGATGGAAATAGTCTTCTCTATTGCCATAAAATACATGTGTCTTGTTCTGAGCTAGGGGAACCTCACGCCAAGACACTGCTCCTCTGTGTTACAAGCAGGCAACAGAGGAAGAATTCAGCACGAATTCTCGGAAACGTTCAGACAGCAGAGTGTTTTGCTTCTTTTAGAGATGCTAGACACATCCTATTTGCAAGCTTTCCTCCACTGACAGAACATGAAATAAATTCCCCTTTTCTGGGAACGATTCAGCTGCATGAGAAGAGGATCTTGGCCCTTTCCTGTTTATTATGAGAAGAAGGAGTGGCCAAAGAATTCCCTTTTCTTCACCTTCTGGGCACAAGCTGGTAAGAGCTCCCTATAACCCAGATTTTGGCATCCTACCAGTGTAGGGGTTTGGCAGATGCATTTGCACCTAGTCCTGAGATGTAGCATTGCAGATGTTTTTGAGCACAGTCATTACTTGGTTTTACAGTTGTTTTCTTTAGACCCAAATAAGCATTCTTACAGTTCGAGTTGCAACCTTGCCTGCTTTTGTTTACTAGTCTCTAGATCCCTGTCACCCAGAGATGTCTACTGGCTCTATATATTGCAAATAAACATCTCATTACTTCATCCAGGAGTCAGCCAGGTTTCCTCTTGGAAACAGCAGTCCAAGAGGAGCCCATTGCCCACCCACTTGCCCATGGTACTTGGGATGGAGACAGACAGCRGCAGAGGACAGCAATCAAAGATTCTTCTTTCCAGCTCTGACACTAGAAAAACAGAATAGAAAGGAAAATGTTTTCCAAGGCAAAAGAAGCCACCTATTTAAGGTACTARCGTGACTTCCTGCTTCACAGTCTTCTGTGTATTGACACCCCTGAAGGTGGAGAACAAATGTCCCTCTGGCAGATGAGCACCTGCRTGTGCCTGCTGCCCAGCTTCCCAGCCTTCCCTCGCTGCAGCCAGGGAGCAGCTCTCCTTGGGCGCACTGGGGTCAGCTGAAAAACCCTCTGCAGACCTTTTCCTCCATTGACCACAGGAGGAGTGTAAATGCCTGGAACTGCGAAGGTGAATCCCAGCCAGCCACAGGGAGGCCGACAAAAGAGAGCACGAAACCCATATCTCACAACTCCTAAATCAATGCTTAACCACACAGCTCTTTTGCCTTTTAACTGGAGTTCAAGAAACCCTTGCTTCACAACTTGAGCTCAGCAGACAGAGCTCCTCTTTACTGTACAAACTTCACCGTATACAAGTGAATCCCAGCTCCTGGCTGCACTATCATGAACTGGCACAAAAGCCTCGTGTGATGTACACGCAGACATGGAGCGCATCTCCTCATTGACCTGGGTTYGCCAAGAGAATGTGAAAATCCTGAGGAGGCTCCTGCTGCCCCAATCACTGGCTCCCAAGCTGCTTCAAAGAGCAGCGACACTTGTGGTTACGTTTTAGGAGTGACACACCCTGCCAGAAGTAACACAGCAATGAAGCTATTTATAATCCCTGATTCCACTGTCTTAAAATAGCACTCCTTTTCTTTTTACATTTTTAGGCAGATTCATGCTTGCATATTTAAGCCACTCAGTTTGCAGGCTTAGCAATGAGCACATCCCTGCCAGGCGGGGAGGTGAGAGAAAGCACCGCCGCTCTCCCTGCTGAAAGCAGGGCTGAACTCCCCTCTCCCCACAGCCACTTTCTCCTTGGCTGATGTGATTAGGGTTCCCAGGCTTATTTCTACATATTTTTACCTAGGACAGACTCTCCCACATATACAAGCAAGGGACGTGCAGCATCGGCTTGCAAACACTCAAATGCAGCGAAGTGGAAGAGGTGTGGAAGAGAAGGAGAAGAGAGGATCACAGAAGGCAGTATGTGGCCTCCCGGGTTCTGCTTTTACAGACCGTGCAAGGTCCTGAAGAAGTTAATGGGTCCTACAATAAAGCAATCTCTATTGTTTGTTTGTGGGGGGTTTTTTAAACCAAAGGTTAACATACAGAAGTAGTCAGGCAAACTCCGCCTGTGCTCCTGACACGAGCGCTCTCTCTGGCCTCGGCACAGGTTTAGATATTTGTTCCCTGCTCCCTGGTGCCACTGTACCTCTGCTGGCATTTCTTAACGACTGGAGCATCCCTGTATTCTTTGTAAAACAATTATAAAATCAGGGCAAGAGCAAAATTCTTTGCTCCGGCAGGCTGCATAAGTGTCAAATGGCAAATTGTTAAGTGTTTTGTTTAATTGCAGTTATTTATAACCTGGAACTTGTTATTAACATAGGACAAAACAGAACCTACTGTTACCCATAATTAAAGGGACTATTATGGGCCTGCAAAAGCTCCTGAGTGGCCACAGCCAGACCACCCCTCCTCTTGCAGTGAAGCCTGGCATGGGATGCACCATGAAACAGAGGCCCCCTCCTAAGGTCCTGCAGCCAAGAGCTTCAAACGGGCCGGTCCCAACACACGGAAGCAGGGCTGCCCTTACCGCCGTTCCCGCACGGAGCCTCACCCCCTCAGCTCTGCTCTCAGCTCTCGGGGGGGCCCTGGCGTAAAGTAGGGGTGCTTCTTYGGGGAAGGTCTTAGAAGGGTGCGATCCCAGCTTTCCATATTAGCACATCCTTTCTCACAACGGCGCGCACGGATAAGGCATATCCGGGATTTGGCCTGGAGTTGCATAACCCTCCTTGTTAAATTCAGGATTAACAGGTTATATTTTCATTTGTGAGATTCTTATCTGCGCTGAGAAAGGTTTCCGATTTCACCAGCGCTAATCAGGACGCCACAATGGATTTCCGGTCTCAGAAACGAGGCTCAAGAGCCTTTGTAGCTKGTGGCGCCGGTTTTAATTCAGACCTAACTGGCAGAGCTATTGTAGGCTGCGTGTTGAACAGATTAAAAAAATTGTCACTTATATGCTTCCATACCTTACTTCTAAATCCATTCCATACAGACCCAAATCCCTCTGCCCGCCAAAGCAGCTGGGAGCTGCTCCAGCTTTCCGGGAACGATACCCCCCATCTCCTCAGTGGCCCTRAGCGAAGAGCCCCATCGCAGCTTTGCGCATTAAAAGAAACATGCCAAAACCCTACTCCGGTGCCCACCTCAAGTTTTGATTTATACTGTTATAGATATCACAAAAAATAAGCATCAAATATGTCTCATACAAAGAGATTCGCGTACCGTGACAGCCCACGCTCCCAAACAACACGGGGCTGTATACGCTGCGGTCCCCTGTCGCTTCACTGGGGCATTTCACATTTTAATGCTATCTCCAAGACACGACACCCCAGCAGAGGAGATGTAGTTGGCCTAAGAGGACAGTCAAGAACAAAACTGCTGATGCCGTAATTATAACTGGGAGGCCAAACACACTCCGGAGAGAGAATATCGCTGTGGACAGAGAGGGGAAAGGCCCATTGACAACTGGCTTTACCAGATGAGTAAATTAGAGCCGGGTTAGAGCCTTCTCGTTCTCCCTCTGCCTCCGCCCCCAAGGACTGTATGAGTCAGTGGATCTGGAGGAAAAATATACACTAAATTCTACAAGTGCAGGAATTAAAGAGACATCTACAAAGCTTGCCTCTGGCACTTGATACCAGCTGCAAAATTGGGTTAGCTTGACATTGCTGCTGGAGGTGAAGAGCAGCAGAAAGGCTGGCTGAGCCACCGAGGAGCAAAGCCCCGCTCCGGGAAGCAGGTGAGCCGAGAGCTGCCGGCGGTCCCACCGCTGCGGCGGTGAGGCAGTTTTAAATCCAGGAGCGACAGCAATTAAGAAAACAAACTGTTTCTTGCACAAACAAGCGGTTCATGAGACACATGCAAGTCTGCGAGTGCCGTCTGAGCCAGCTTCTGAGTGCTGGAGGCCCCAAGGAGATCTCTAAGGGTCAGAAAAGATTTTTTGTTAACAGTCAGGTCAAGAATCTTTTGGTATTGATGATCTTCAGTAGCCGGGCTCCTGCGGCCCGACGGCGCTGGGGGAGCGCGCGCCGGCGGGGATGGGGTCTGCTGGCCTCCCCGCGCTGTGCCGGCGGCAGCGAGCGCCCGCGGGCCAGCGCCAGCCGTGCGGCCCCAGCGCCAGCACAGAGCGGCCGCGGCGCCGGCCGAGGCGCGAGGGGAGCGGGCGGCCCGCGGTAGCGCCCACCTCCCGCCCCAAACCAAACCGTATCCTCGCGGCGCCTGGGAGAGCAGAGCTGGGCGGAAAGGCAACCGCTGCCAGCCGGGGACGGCGGGCGGCAGCCCCTGCCCGCGGCCCGGGCTCTCCGCCTGCCGCCTCGCCTCGCCTCGCCTCRCCGGCCCAAGGCGCCAGCCCAGCCCCGGTCTCCAAAGGAAGGAGATCGTGGCTGGCGGTGTCTCGTCTTTCTTTCCTGAGGGAAACAGGCCCCGAGGGCAGGGGCAGCAGCAAACAGCCCGAGCGGAGCCGGAGCGCGGCACCGACCCTGCCGGCTGCCCCGGCCGGCGCTCGTCTCGCAGCACGAGGGATCACTGAGCGTCTGATCATTGCTGCGGCAACCGCACCTTTCGCGAGCAAGACCTTACGGAGAGATAGACTAGGATGGTTCCCGCTCGCTCCAGTCACGAGCTCCCGTCGGGAACCCAGCGCGTGGAAAGGCTGCACCGTCCGCAAGCCGGGGTCCCGGGCGGGCGGCGAGCGGCGGGCAGCAGCGCCCAGCACCCGCCCGCAGCGGCTCGCCCAGGGCTCCTCCGCGAGGTCGCGGCACGTCCACRCTCCTAATACCAGGGATTGCTTTAATGCTGTATCCTTGCCAGCTCTTTCAGTCTACAGTCCACAGCACGGAGGGCTCCTCCTAGCATGTCTCCGGTGGCACTTGTTCTGGTATTTCTGCAGAAGTTGGCAAAAATGTTTTTATCTGGAAAATGTTAGTGTAACAGTAAAAGCATCTTACAGACCAGGCAGAAGAAGAAAAGAGCTCTGTTAAGAGAGCGAGTACAATTCGCCTTCATTTTTGGTTAAGTTTGACAATAACCTAGACAGCAGTTGGGTACCTCCCTTCTAGTTCAAGCACAAGAGAAGCAGGCAAGAACGGGTAATCTAAAGGTATTTCTTTACAACACTCCCAGACAGCACTTCATCTTATGAAAAGCCTCCATACTGTTCATTACCATGGGCAGAAAACCACAGACAGAGCARAGTTTTAGCCTCCATCATATTCAACTAATTCTTCACAGAGTATGAAATTTGAAGACACYTGTGTGAGCTGAAGCAAAGTAGTTTTACATATTGTGGCAGCCTGGAATGGAAAAGCATGCACATGCCACGAGGCCCTTTCTGATCCTACTCTACTTTGATAAAGGCCACAGTTCATTTTAAAATTAAAATTATGGGCATATGTATGCCACCTACACAGGAAAAAGCTCAGACCTTGAACTGCGCATGAAAAGGATTTCTCTGTTTCCCTCCTCACTGCCAGTTATTTTCATAATAAAAAAGATCTTATTAAATTGTAAATGTTTAATTAAAAAGAAAAAAAAATATAAAAAATGTTGGGCAGTTTAGACAAAGTCCCTAACTATGTGAAAACTCTGATACATCTAGTAAAAYTTTTTCAGCTAAAAAAAGATTTACTCACATTTCAGGGCATCACACAGTCTACGGTGATGTTATCAGTCTTTCTCTAGTCTTGCTGACCTTAAGTACTCATAAACCATTAAACACACAATATTTTCTGATAATAGAATGCCATTCACATTTCAGTAACAGTAATTCACTTTAATGAGATAAGAACCTACACATCAAATGAATCTATCTCTGTTTCAGAAATATTTAGCACGTTTTGGGGAACTGTGTAATCRCAAATGATCACACCAAGAGTCCAAYGCTATATTCTTGGAGAACTCGCAACTCCCAGTTACACTGATAGGAATTTGAGATGTGCAATGATTGCAAAAGCAGATGCTAATCTGCAGAGAACAACACAGGTATGGACAGACTGCATTTTTGCTTTAAGCAAACAAGAACCAACAAGACCTTTAATGACACAAAACAGCACAAGTTTCTAACTGCACATATAAAAAGGTATTAAAAACAACTGTATTCCTTAACTGAGTCATTACATCGTAAATAACGCTTTTACAAGAAACTTCACGTTGTTTACAAATTTCCCCCGTACATATTTTTTAATTCTTTCCATCCCAGGCACAACATGTGTACCAACTTAGGTGCAGAGAGCAGCAAGAGACGGAAACCTGCTGCTTAAATTCRGAAGCACAGAATCGTCGTTACTCGCTTTGGGCACCTTCGGTTAATAGGTTCTGCGCTGTTTCTGCAGTYGAGCGACTACTGAACCCAGATCTCGGCGCCCAGGTGGAGCGACCCGCGGGGCGCCGGGCCGGCTGCGAGCGGGGCGCGAGCCCCGGGGACCCTCCGGCCACCCGCCCGGCTCGGCCCGCGGCGCTGCGAGCGCTCCTCCACGCCGGCCCCCGGCCCGGGACAAAACCCACGGCGGGAATAGCCTAATTCCAGCTCTAAATGAGCTCAGCAGGGATCTACACAGCCAAGCCAATTGCCAGAATCTGCACTTCTCAACCTCGTTCTGCTCCTTTGATCAGGATGAATTTGGAGCTACAGCGATTAATGGACTAATAGAGGAAGTCACAGGACATCTCTTGGGAGAAGAGGGAAAAGAAAAAAGTATCTCATYCTTGTGTTGCCTCTATTCTGCTAAGTGGCGCGTTTCCATACAGAAAACTGAAATACTACTGCAGAAAATGTGCTGATTTAGCTGAAAAAGGAGCAGAAAAACAGAGACATATGAAATAAAAAAATAATGTACGTAAGAAGCCTTGTTTAAACACACCCTTTGAGGCAATGGTAAAAGAAAACAGACTATCCAAATACAAGCGCCTTGTAAACTACACTTCAATCCAGTAGAGTAACAGTGTATATTTAATAATGCCAGAGAGTAAAGGAAATATTAAACACACTTATTATGCAAAGAGAAGCTTCCAAAAAGCCTAGAGTCTTTAAGTACTGATAGCAATTGATTTGTTTATGGTGGGGACACTACTCTTAGCCTGGGATTGTATGTCCTGATCTTTCTGGAAAGGGAAGAAATGCATTAACATTAGCAGGCTGCAGTTGTGAAAGAAAAAGTAGGAAACAAGGACTTTGCTAAGAATTTTTTTCTTTTGCTCATTTGCTTTTGCTGTGCCTGAGAGAGGAGGAGGCAATTTTTATCCTTGCAAGCGGCAAATTTTGCTTCTGCTATCCACGACTATAAAAAACAAACCCCAGAGACCTGCAAATAATCAGTGGGTGATTAAAAGAAAAATTTGCTCAAAGCTTGGATTATTTACAAAATGCTGGTACTAACGCCTAGAAAAAACAGAAAAGCCAAAAATCATTGAAATGTAAACTAGAACTAAGACACAAACAGTGCATGAAAGCTTCCAACTCCTTTTTCTTCTTTTTTTTTCTCTTCTTTTTTCTGTCATAGGACTAATATGCCATTGCCAGCAATTACTCTGCCCTTTGCTGCCTCGTTTTCCTCCACCTCTGGTCCTTCTTGAGCATACAAAGACATACATATGTGATTCACTTTGCTCTGACAAATAATCCCTCAGCAGTCCCGGAATGACCTCCTGCTGTGTAAATTTGGGTGTGTGTGCTTGAATCTTTACAAGATCAAGCCTTTAATGAAATGTCTTAGAATATCTTCATACTATTTTGCCCACATTGCGGGGCTTCGCCTCCTTATTTGGGTCTCTTTGCAATTCCATAATGGGGAAAAAAATAGCTTATCACAGCATGTCCAAATCCTGCATTGAAATCTACATCTGTCTGACACTGATTTAAGGTATCTCATTTTCATTACTGGCTCTTACTAGTCTGAGAAATGTTAAACCACTATGCTGGTCATATGGAGAATATTATTTATGCTAAAGTAATAAATTTAATATCTTCTTCTTTTAAAATGCCCATATGCACAGGGTTAAATTGTAAAATAGGATTACTTTTTGTTAACAGTCAGTAGAGATTTTAAGAATTACCTCCTGATATGATAATATTTCTCCTTAAATATGCTATGAAAAATTTAACCTAGAAAAGTACATGTAAGAGAGTGATTAGCCTTCAAAGCCCGAAGAAGAGCTGCTCCATTCTCACTGTGAGTTTCTATCAATTATTAGTGTCGGCTGCTTGAAATAGTCCAAAGTGCTCGAAACAGAAATATTGCAAAGCCAAACACAGCAGACTGATACGCTTCCTAAAAGGGCAGAGTTTTCGAAGACAGCTCATAAGAGCGGTTGCCTTTCAAACCTTAATGTTAACAGCTTTGATGGGACTGCTGCTAATTTGTATTTAAGACCCATTACCTCTTCCTCTAAGCAAGCTTCGTGAAAAATCATTTGTTCTAGGGGGATATTTGCCATACAGAGCAGATCTGTAATGGCCGTTAATTCGCACCATTTTGCTCGCTCCTGTATTAATCAGCAAACTGTGAATCATCCCAGTGTTTCCAGGCTCGCAGATGTACGAGAGCAGCAGCGAGGCCAGTTCGGTTTCTCTCCCCATTCAGCCGCGGAGACAATATCAGTTCCTGTTTACAGCCACTTCTTTGTTTCCCCCCACCCACACACTGAAATTTCTCCAAAATGCCCAGAGAAAAAGAGACTGAGTTCATTTTACCAGGAAAGTTATTTCTAGGTATTGCATCTGAGACAAAACATGTTTGTACTTTTATTTTGCGCGCCGCACGCGCTGCGGGGAGGCAGAATCGCGAGAGGAGCGTACCCAGAAGGACAAAGTAGGCAGCTCGCGGCTCCCCACCCCGCCGAACTGCCGGCCGGCGCCAGTCACATGATTTAACAGCATCTCAGGGCCTCCTTTATTTATTTGTTTGCTTTTTAGTCGCTTCGTTAAATTAGTCTTTGGTTCTGTAAGCATTTCTGCCTTGCAAAATACGTGTGCAATTTGAGACTGCTACAAGGCAATACTAGGAGGAAACGGCCCCAAAATTCAAGGGTACAAATCATGCTGTCAAAAATCTCATGGCAAAAATATTAAAATTAATTATTAATTCGGGCATCACATTTGAGATAGCAAGAAGGGCACAGCTTTAAGGAGGTGAGCACCTGTTTCCTGAAAGCCAAGCTGCTTTTAGCACAAAATGAGCTCCCAAAACTGCCATTACAAAGAAATATCCAGAAAATACATAAACAAGCACATTTTCCACAAATGTGGCAAAATTTGGATTAAGACGTCCTGATACTAATGGGAATTCACAGCATGGATGAAATAGAAGTAGGGTCATGGAAACCATCTCCTCATTGCTATTCATCAGCATGCTGTGCTATGAACGTACCTTTTCAATGTAAGAATTATGGGTGCTCTGACTTGCAAGTGAGCATGCAAGTAGTCTGCCTTACCCATCACTAGCTACTATTCATGTTTTTCTTTTTCAGAATGATACACAGGAGGAATGTGCATTCAGGAGCTGCACGGTGATGCCTACTAGTCACAGTGAGAAGGCCCCATGTCTTTTCCCTTTTAGACATTTCCAGGGCGTTTAAAACTTCATTGCATTTAATGGTACAGTTGAGAAAAAGTAAACATTCACAACATTCAAAACATTTTGCTCAACTGCTTACATATTAAAGATTTCTGCATAGTGGGTTTTTTTGTGGCAATAAAGAAAAATAGGTTACTTTAAAAAAAAAAAGAAAGCAAGAAAATCTGTAGTTGGGGCCTGATTCAGCCAATATTTAGCCCAAGAGCAACTTGTGAATATTGCTACCAGTCTGAGTAAGAAGCCAGGGGAAAGGGGCCACCTCGGCTGGCAGGATCAGAGTCTGCACGTCTGGCTGATACAAGTCGGCGTCAGAATGTGGTTTCACATCAAATTAATCAGATACTTTTTAGCATGATCATATCACTTTCCCTAAGCATTTGAGAGCCGAGGTCCTCCCTACCCACCCCTGCAGAACAAAAGGAAACAACTGTCTGCTGCTTAAAGCAACACAGAAAGACTGACTTAAAACCACAAACGCAACTTTTTTTTTTAGCGTTACTGCGGAAGCTCTGCGCGATGGCAAACTCTGCGCCGCTCTCCCRGCAGCTCGGCGGCGCTGCGGGGACCGGGAATACTGGTGACGCCGCACCGAAGAGCAGCCCGCGTGCTGGGTGCGGGAACGCACTAAAAGCAGCCTGCCAGGCTGAAAGTCAGCGACTCGTTCCTGAGTTTTGGCGGGCTAGCTCGCTCACGTTTCCATCCGGACGGCCGCGGCACGGGAGCACCGCTTCCTCTTCTCGCCCTCCACCAGACAGCTGGATACCACCGCGTCCGCCTGTGCGCCCATCACTTGCTGGTCGTGCAGGCAACGAGGCGAAATACTTTCTCGACTGCTTCCCGGCACCCCTCGTTGATATTTATAGTGCTACCAGAGTCTCGTTTTCTTTCCAAGTGGATTTTAATTTCTCCAGCATGAGATTCCCACAGAGCTGTCTAGGTCCTAAGCGCTAAACTGCTGACAGAACTTTTTCCATTCTATTAAAAAGATAGTAACTACGAAGGGGAGGCGCACGCTGGACTGAGCAAAGTCCTTTGGCTTTGACGGGGCGTACACARCAGTTTTCAGAAACGACAGGGTAGCCCCTGCTTGCTGCGGGGGAAGGGTTTGTCTGATTCCTCTGCAGATCATTCCTGCTACGCGCTATGTGAAGTCCCAGAGTGTTCAGCACAACAGACAGCTGAACTACACGGACTGATGAGCGCGTTACGCAGAGATGCTAGAAATATCGAYGTCTGTGAATGTCCTAAAACACCCGGCAAAGAGCTGCGACAGTTACCACACGACCACAGAGACTCAGCTACAACAGAGAAAAGCTTTGAAATACCCGTAACCTGACAGAAGTGGACACACACAATTCAAAAAACTAACAGGAAACAACAACAGAAGCAGCAGATTAGATGTGAACTGAATCTAGTATCTTGATTACTGCACTTCTGAAAATACTGCATCTCTGTTGGCATGTTGAGGCCAAGCRCCCCATCTCTTTACACAAGTTCGCTCCTTACTTTCTAAAACGTATCCTGCAGGACTTGTTTGCAGGGGAGGGAGGCAAAGGGAGAGGATGGCAGTCTCACGGTTTYGTTCAGGCTCCTTCGAGCCTCTCTTGAAAGAAGGGAGGGAAGACTTCGGAGTCTGAAAAAATACCAGCCTGGCCGCAATTGCACAAATAAATACAAATGCAGAAATGACCATTCAAGAAGATGTTTTTACATCTGTGGAGAGGTCAAACTCCAGGCTCAGCCTTATTGCTCTCTGTAATCCAGATTCATCACTGGCTTCCTTTATTCGCCCATTCAAAGGCACTTAATTAGCTGAAGGGCTTGTTGCTTTGCCTTCAAAAGCTCTCCACTTCCTCAAAGGCTCTGCTTGGGTATTGTACTACCACTGCCCTTTGAAATCAAATCTGTTTTTCTTCTCCACGGCATTAATAAAAGAAGAAAAAGTAATATTTTAAAAAATAAGAAAGAGAGAGAGAGGAAGAGGAGGAGAAAGAGAGAAAAAGAAAGAAAAAGGAAGACAGAGAGAGAGAAGGAAAGAAAAAGAGAGAGGGAAAAACCAAGCGGAACTTCTTGCAAAGTGGCTTTAAAGATAAGTTTGGTACTTAAAGGAAAAGGAAGGGACAGGATAGAAACCACAAATGAAATCTGGCCAGCACTTTTGGTCTTATTAATGCATGATACCACAGTTGTTTTACATGTTAGGAAGATTCCTTGTGACATTTCGGAAATCCCAGATAAAACATCTTTTTTGCCCCTGCTGTTACGGCAGGATTGTGTGTATGCAGATGCAGTAGGCTGAGCTCTCTGCTAGCCAATCCACACCAACGCTCGTAAATGTAAAATGCTGCTGAATCACAACACCCTCCCCAACACTCACTGTGCACAGACTTTCCATGGGCAGAAACGACTTTACTGAGCATAGGAGACCAAGGAATCAGCCCGTGGTATTAGCATTTCTATGTTTGTATTAAAAAAGCCATATTGTATTGCTTTATATTTATTTAACCTTTAACATCAAAACTCTGGGTCAGTTTGCTCCCTATAACAGTGCATTTCATTTTCAGTTTTGCTTCTATATTTGGAGAGTTCATGCTCCAAAGCAAGATTTTAGTTTAATTTTTTTTTTCCTCGTGTATTTAATCTAGCTCAGGGGTTTTGGTGTTTCTCTGCAACCTATAATTTACCCTGCCAACTCAGATACTGTATTTCTGCTCTTGCCACAGTTAAAGAAACACTGTCAAGTCCTTTTCTAAGGTTTTTTTAGTCTTCAGTATGCTCTTCACTATCTCAAATGCAGGCCACATATAGCGGCATATAGCCATGAGTACTGCAAATTATATTGTTTTTCTCTCTGTTTCTGCTCCTATCTTTTTCCCTCTCCCATCAGTTTTGGCATCGGAGCTGAAGCAAATGTACCCTTCACTGGCAATCCCGTGCAACGATCTGGATGCCGGCAGGAATGCGGACAGCTCTAAGAATAGCACGCTTGGTTGCTACAGAGCAACTGGAGCTCAGAAATGCCTGATGTACCACACCCAAACAAAGGCTATTTATTATTTATGTCTCCCCCCAATGCAAGCTGTTAAGATGTGTTTGGTTTTTAAACATTTTCCACACACACCAGTAGGTACCGCTGCCCCCCTCGCCAAGGCTCTAAAAACTTGGACAAACTTGGGATGGGAAAACCAAGGGCYAGCCCCCCAAACAGCTCCTTTTACACCAACCTGAATTCAACTACAAAGAGGCTCATTTTTCTATCTTCAAGGGAACCCTACTTTCCATTTGCAAAACCCACTTCTCTTCTCATATAGGCAGGAATAAAGGAACAGCTCTTCCRAGTGCAATGATGTTGTATCAGCATAGCTGTAGGGAGAACTGGGCCCGATATTTCTGACATGCCAGAGTAGAAGATCTGCAAGTACAAACGGTATTTAGACGTGATAATCAGGGAGATGCCCAGCTACTCAACCTCCCTGGGCAAATGCAGCTTTTCATGCATCCAGAAACTGCCAATAGAAAGTCAAGTGGCTAAGCGTTAAGCCYGGTAAACACCGTCAGAAGGTTTCAGAGACCGCCTTTGACTCTCCGGCATTTAATACCATCTTTATATTGCGGATTTATGAGTTCAGACCTTTGAGTGTAATTTCACTCAGCAAGCATCAGTACTACATGAGTAAAATGAAAACCTGAACATATCCACAAGAGCAATGTTAGCACCACCAGGCTTTACAATATCACACAATGCAAACTGTCAGTGCCTAAATCAATATCTGTCAATGCTCAACAATAAAGACATAGTGCTTCAGATGTGAAAAGATTAGATGTTATCAAATTTACCAATTGTCCAGGCAACACGGGATCTTGGGTGAAGGCTGATTAAGCTTAAGAGCTATATCATTAAGTGCAAAAATCATATAGCTAGGAGGCACGAGCAGCAACCCAGCTTTTGGAATGTATAGTCTTTGCTTTAATACGTGTTAAAACAACAGCAAAAACTCACTCTTTGGGTCTATGTCACAGCCACTGCTCTCTTCCCCATGTTGCTCTGCCTGCTACAAGGATCAAATTTCATGGTTTATTGTTTGCCCTCCAACTGGCCACCATCCACATTCTTCTTTTGCACAAAGCTGCACCTCTCACTCAAAAGAAGAGAGCACTATGCCTTCTTTTTATAAATTTTAGTCACATTTACAAACACACACACAGAGTATGGAGATGACTTTCAAACGCTAAACAACATTCCAGGGAATGCTGTTATTTTTCTGTCAGCATATTTCTGTGATTGAGTTTAAAAATGGGAATTTTCCACCAGACAGTTACTAATTTTTAAAGATGCAGAGGTTGTCTCTCCTGTCTTCTGAATCTTTAACTTTTTGCCTTCTAAAGAAACAACTCATTCCTGTTTGAAAATGCTGTTCATCAGCAACCTCAGCACAGAATTGCCACTGAGACTCTAAAAAGCTCAAATTCAGCTCCCAGACACATTGCTGGAAACCAGAAACACCAGCATTGAAGCCACTTCTTTATAATGAAGTAAAATTGGCACAAAGCAAGTACGGTCCAAAATTTCAGTACCCATCTTTCAGTGTAAATAAAAAACTATTGCAGACAAACAGCAGATCTACAGGCAAAGAAACGTAGTACGTATCCCAGCTACTAGAAGAGAAGCTCAGCAACTAGAATATTTTCTCCCTGTCATTTTCTTTTATTTCAGCACGCATGGTCCATTTTTTCTTACACGATTTGCAATAAAATTATCAAAACCTAACAAAATGTTCTGCTCCTGAATATCCACCATCTTTCCTAGGCAGCTTAACAGACTGTAAAACTGAAGCACTGTCAGTTGGCGTATAATTAATGTAATAAGTCTTACCTTGTAAAGTCAGGGAGGCATCGTGTGCTTACCTAGCTAGCCTGAAAACGTAAACTGCTCATTACTTGTAATCATTATGTTAACTGTCCTTGATCTTTACTGATAGCCCCCAAATTATAATAATTCTGTGATGGTAAGAATCAGCTAAAAATGCAGCCCAGGCAGTGCCTTTGGAAAGCTGCCTGAAGAGGGGCTATTTTGGCCAATTAAAGAGACTCACTGCAGGAATTTTTCTTCTGGTTCTTCTTAGCTAATCAGCGATGTAGGGGTTCGGAGGTGTAAGAAAAAATGCAAAGCAGGGAAAAGTAGGGCAGAGGAAACCTCAGGAATCCACCAGGGATGCGGCAATTCCACACACCCAGCGGGGGAGCCAGAGAAAAAAATATACGCTCAAAGGTTACGGACCTACGATCAAAAGCGATCGTGTTACTCCAGTTTAACAACTTACCAGCCATCGTCTGAGATGCAGTAAAACCCCGTGAACGTATTCTTCACCTGCGCTGCCCGCAGAGCAGCACAGCTGATGGGCAGGCATTCACCAAGCCGCGGCAACCCGCTCACTTCTGGTCGTACGTCCGTACTCTTAGAGGCCAAGGTGCCAAAACCCTCTACTTTGTGTTTAACCAGCAGGGTCCTCACATATTTAAAATAACCTACTTGCTTTAGGCCTTTGTAGAATTAGGGGCCTTATACTGATAACTCTTTGAACTGAACGCTGCATGCAATAACGCTACATGTTATATATTGGGATAAGCAAATTGAGCGAGCCACTGGCCCTTCCAAGCAGCCCCTTTCAAGAAGCTTTATAAAGCAAGGGAGCACTGAGTGTGCACAATCTGGAAAAATGTGAGTTGATCCCAAAATGGCACGGTGGAAACACACCTCATTAATTTACCACTACGGAGCTGACATTTAGTAACCATTGCCTTCTTTCTCATTGCTATCACCGGAAAAGGCTTCACTGAGTCACCAACACGGAAGAAATGCACCTTTGTAAGAAGGGATGATTTAACAGTGAAGAAGAGCAATGAAAGCCAGAATCTGGACCATGCCCCCTGCTCAGCCCAGCTCTGGAGCAGCTCCCAGCAAAGCCTCAGAGCTCACCCCCTTCTGCCGGGTGAGAAGTGCTTCCATCCTTTGCCAGTATTTTTGCATTTACTGTCTCCATTGGTATCACAGATTGACAAAGGGTGGGGAATGGCCCTCATCCAAAGCAGAGCATTGCTCCTGGCAAATGCTGGTAACAGGTATTTCAAGTCTGCCTCTTCGCTATTCAGGAGCTGTACTGTTTGACCTGCTGTCCATGAAGGAGTCATATTTTAAGTTCGCTTCTCACCCCACCTGGTCTTTTCTAGCCTCAGAAGCATAATGCAGRTGAATTTTGTCAAGGACATTATGAAAAAGAAATTCTCTTTTAATGCTCTCAGAAAAGATGATGCAAAACCTATTATAGGAACATCTCTACTGCTTACAATATAAGTTAAATAAGAACAACACCTATGCATTTGAAAAATGATTTATTTCAGTGGTATGAAATGTGCTCTGCATAATATGTTTTGCTTTTTACTTGGCAGCATGAAGTTCTCCACTGCTAGAGGAGAGAAAATCCATGACGGAATTACAGCACATTTCAACCAAAGAAATACATAAATTCTGAGAACTCAAGGATGTTCTTACTGCCTTGTCCCTGTGTACGCTGTGTTGACCCCCAAAGCTGATGTCACATTTGAAATACAAAAGAAAGTAAAAATAAGAAAATGAATAACTCCATGATTTCACATAATCCCTGTAAGATACAAGAAGTGTTCTCACCTGTCTGTTTTGGGATGGCAGTGCAGTGGGCTGCATGTGTCTCTGCATGCGATGTGGCTGCATCAGTTGTCGAAATTGCTGCTGGAGGAACTGGCTGTTGTTAGTCTGCTGAGACTGCTGCGTGGCTGGAGATTGCTGCTGTTGCTGGAGATAGTGAATGAGAGACTGCTGCCCTTGTCCTGCTGTCATGGGCGACATCTTTTGAGTAGCTGATTCTGAGGCAAAGTGAGACAGTGGTTTGGTGTTATTGAAAGAAAACTGGTCTTGGCTAACAGGGCTCTCATTCACCAGACCTGGCTGTAAGCTACTGGATGGCTGTTGCATAATTATGTTCATATTTTTGGACTGGTTTGGAGTCATTGATTTAAAAAGCGAGCTCTGCATACTTGTGGGGTTGCTGGTGGGAGTGATGTTAGAGATTAATGTACCTTGAGGACTGAAGGGCTGCTGGTGTAGAGCTGGGCTTGACAGCTTTTCTGGCCTATAAGGTGGAGAAGGTCCAGTGTTTGTAGAGGCCATGCTGGCAACCAAGTTGTTCTGTGGACTTTTGATGTTGTTGGCAGGGATGCTGGCGGAGGTCAGGGTGGGCAGCATGGCGCTCTGAGGGCTGAAAGGCTGCTGGTTCAGAGCTGGGCTGGAAAGCTTCTCCGACCCGTAGGGAGGAGAGGGCCCACTGGACGGAGTGCTGCTGGAAGCCATGCTTGAAAGCAGAGTGTTTTGAGGACTCTGAATATTGTTTCCTGGTAAATTATTAGAGGGCATGCCAGACACCATAACATTTTGGGGACTGAAAGGTTGATGGTGCGGGGATGATCCTGCCCTGTAAGGGGGAGAGAGACCAGGAGGAGACATGGTTGGCCAGCTGGGAGCCTGAACTTGCTGCTTGGTAGTAGACACCTGCTTGCTAGCTGCGAGTTGCTTTAGCTGCTGCGCATGCCAGTTGGAGCCAGGCATGCTGGATAAGGGAACTGGAAGCATAGGTGGTGGCTGGCTCTTACCCTGGGCTGCTGTGGAGATGGGTGATACAGCAGGTTTGTTCGAAGGAGGAACTTGGAAGCTAGCTCCAGCAGACGACGGTCTCATCTGAGGAGATCCTCCGCTGGCTGGATTGCAGCCTGGTGAAAAGTCTTTATTAGCAACATGGTTCTCCAAATGGGAAGTCTGCGGAGAGGACTTTGGAGTGGTACTTATGCTCGGTTGAGAATGACTCAGCCCCAGGGGCTCTTCAGCCTTGCTGCCCAAAATCTTCTCCAAATCCAGGTCATTAGGAGAAGGATCGGGCATTTTTGTCAGCTCTTCCAATAGGTCTTGCAGTTCTTGGTCCACAGTCTGTAAGTTGTTTCCCTTCTCATCATAGTGGACAATATTATTATTCTGTCCTCCTATTGACCCCTTCTGGCTTATTTCTGTGTTGGGCGGAACTGGGAAAGGAGAACCGATGCCGCTGCCATTCAGGTGATTGCTTTCCAGGAGCACTGAGTGACCTGCTACTCCCAGGGAGGAGGCGCTGTGGCTGGTGGAGAACGGCGAATTCTGCATTTCCGGACATGCCACGCTGGGATTGGGACCTTGGCCCATGGAAAGGGTTACGTCGTCAAGGCAGAGCCTTTTGCTGTCATTGGGGAAAATGACATCAGGCACACCACTGGAGGCAGGAGAGCTATCATCTTCCAGTTTCCTTTTAATGGATCCCTGTAACTGGAAAAAAATGAGAAAAGGAAGGAGAAAAGCTCTGTTATTGACCTTATTCTAACATGCTCTGAAGCTCTGTTTTTAACACTGAGATGAAGATACTGAAAATTAAATCACACAATTAAAAAACCAATCATGTGAGACAAATTCAATCAGGATTTAAGTGGGTGCAACTTCACTGAAATCAGAAGAGTTATAGTCACACAAAGGCTAAATCTGACATGTTGGTCTTAAAACAGATGTTAAAGCTATAAAATATTGTCTGTAATGTGAACTGTAATAGAAGTTTTTTAAATAGTTGCTGGTAACATTTCAATTACGACATTATACTCCCTGCATAACAAACATGCCAGCATTTTTATGGTAACATTTTTTAGGTCTAAACAATGGCACATCTGAACAAAATCACATATTGAATTTAGTGACCGTCTGCCAGTAACTCAGATTAAATTCAGACCTGAGAAAACTGAATTGTTTTACATTCTTTATAGGTAGTGCATCTGAAATAACTGGCATACTTTCTGAACAAACCAACTCCCCAAAAAATCTCAACTATCTAAGCAGATTTTCAGCTTTCAAGCATCCCAATCACAGATGTTTTATATTTTATAAAACAGTAAATGACAGCAAAAACCCCTTAATTTTTGTTTGGTTTTATAAATCTATGGCAGTATGGGCTTTGTTCTGGTGAGGAATTGCAATCCATTCATAAAAACTGAAATGTTAATATCATGATCATCAAGAAATGGTAGAGTTGTAAATCTTGGGAAAAAACCTTCCTAATACAATATATATAAAGAAAGCGAAACTGAAAACAATGTCTCTAACATTAATTCAGTCTGTTACGGCAATCTCTTCTAAATATAATTATCTGTAGCTTTCATTCTTAACATCCATGACCTGTATGTCATAGGATTAATCAGACATTAACATTGCTGCTTCAAGCTAAGAGAATTAGAATTATGTTCTTGTTTATCAATAGAGGGAGGCGGCATTTAGGAAAGTATCTAATCAGCAATGGGAAAACCATAGAAGGTCACTATCCCTCTTAGAGTAAAGCCTCTCCCAGCCCTAGCCTACAATTAAAAATTAAAAAAAATGCTAGTCATCTGGGGCCATGAAAAAAATTCACATCCAACAGCAGTTCCTACCATCAGAAGGACCTCTCTGCCTAATCCCAGTGTAACTCTGTGTACCCTGTGGCTGTGGGGGGCAAGAGTAACTTCTAAATTTTACACTAAATATTAAACACATCTCAGCTGTGCCTAAGAGTCACTGCTGTCAATGGCCAGTGGGTTCTGTGCTCCCAGACAACATGTACAACCACTGTAACTGGCCACTCATCGCAGGGCACGTGGAAGCTGCGGGGCACGAGGCGGGCCCGTGTCGAGCAGACCACACTAGTGTTCAGTTTACACAGATACTTGGAGGAGAGTGAGAGGACACGAGTTAATTCTACTTGATGATCAGGGTGCTGGCGGATGGAAAAGCAGGTCTGCGCTCTATAGACAGCTTCTGCATCAGGTTGTGGAAGGAATTCATCTACCCTCCACCAACAGACACAGCAATTTCCAACGGTACTGATGGCAGAGAGACCTTTTTACATGAATATCTTCCATGTGACCTCTAAGTGCTGCCCCTTACCTGAGCAATCAATGCTCCTGTGACCTTCCAGTTGCATTGCTTTAACATGGGTTGCACCTGAAAACCACTTGCAAGTTACAGGTGGTGCAGAATGGGGACATCAGCTTTCAGAGTAACGCCCACTGGCTACCTGACAGCTCAGCTGCCGGCCCTTGCCTCCCCTCCTTGGTCAGCACTGCTGCGCGGGGTTTGAATCCTTGTTCTGCGAGAGACTGCCTTTGCACCACAGCCAGAGACAGCTAAAGCATCAGTGGTTTGATCATTCCTCTGGGTTGATGGGGTCAAAATTTGCTTAGCTTTAGGAAATGGAGGAAGGCCTAAGTCTTTTCCTAAGTGTTGGTCTAACGGTGGATGAATTTATTTCCCTTCATTTTCTTTAACAAAACTAAGGCAGAGTTGCATGTTCCAACAGATGTTGCACTGTGTAGGCTGAAACATGTTGGTAGGGCACAACTACTCACATTTGAACCTAGATACATATTAAGAACCCTTACAGGAGCTTCACATGTCCAAAATAAACACCGGCTGTTCCCAAGTTGCACCCTGGGAAACCTCAGGCAGGAACCGGTGGGGGATCTCCCACACTTGGCCAGCTGACATGCTGGCATGCATGTCCTTGCCAGTGCTTCTTTTGCCATAGGACATTCCTATGCTCTGAGTTACTGGGGAGAAGTTCGGGCTTTTTAAACATTTAGAAAAACATTTTCTGACTGTTGAACTGGGAAGTGAATGTGATAGGAAAACAAAACTCCACTACCCCAAGACTACTACTTATCAACAGATAGAATAAGGCCATAACTTTCGGAAGACATGGTTGTTCCAAAACTGGGATGAGATTTTTTTAAATAGGATGCTGTTGGCTAGCCGTCACGAGAAGCCCAGCTGGAAGAGGTACGGTGAAATTAGCTGGGTTTTACACTCCCTTGGAAAGTAAGACTTCTATTTCTCTGTTGAATATTTGCAGATGGGGATCGTTAAACTCAGAAGACCAACTTCCTTCAGTGCAGGTAGGTCTAACTCGACACAATTCAACAGTGATGCATTTGCTTAAGATAGATAGATGTGACTACAGCCCAGTATATGAGAGGTAAAGATACCTTCTTTAAAATGGAATAAACAAATCATAGAAAAACTTTGGTTGGAAGAGGCATCTGGGGATCATTAGTCCTCTGCTCCAAGCACATCACAAATGAAAAAAAAAAAGAAAAAAAAAGGACAGTGTTTTACCAGGCACTTAAGTATGAAATACCAACTAAGTACAGAAATCTCTCCTTGGGCTGGGGAGGTAGCTAAACGGTTTGCTTAAATATTCCACATGCAAAAGCACACGACTGTTACTGTCATACAGCGCACTGTGCAGCTGCTATCTCTGTTAGGAGTCTGCTAGATTTTTCTCCCCAGGTCCCAAAGTGTCCTTCGAATGCTCTCCATTAACATGCCACAGGGGCAGTGTGACAAGTGCAGGGGAGAGAAACGCCGTTTCCGATTATGGAGACTCTGAGCTCAGAGACTCGCAGCAACGCAGCAGGAGATCATCGCAGATGTGCTAAGACTTTTAGGACCAGGAGCCTCTGATCTAACTAATTCAAGAATCTGCTTGTTGCAGATTCTTATCATTTGCCCAGCTACTCTCAGACATCTCGAGATCCTCCCCGTAAAGCCTACGTATCCTTTTCTAGACTCTTCCCTCGCTAAAGCCGTTTTAACTGCCTGTTTCCTCATCCAGCTCTGGACTGCCTAGGAAGAAGCTGACTTACTCCACCTCTTTCTCACGTTTTCTTGAGACAACTTCTGCAGTTTGACAATATCAAGAGAAATGAGGAGAGCACCACAATACGCTCTTCCCTTTTTTCATTGATTAGTGTACTGGGCAGCTCTTTTCCAAATCAAATACTCAATAAGTGAATATAAACATTTTCATAAACATGTAAACACATACAATTAAGCTGGCTGAGGATTGTATGTGGCTAAGGATGTGAAAGCTTCACTCATATGTGCAAACAAGGACTAAGCAGACAAGCAGTGAATGGGCTCTTGTGACCTTGTCAAAATTGATTAAAATACATTAGCATGCACACGCTAACTTCTGTTCAGGAATACCTAGGAAACAAAGGCAGGCCCTCCGATTTGGGGAACATCAGACTGTGAGGTCTCCATTCCCTCAGCTCTGCTTTTAAAAGTGAGACTGGCATGATCCCGGCACTGCTACCTTCTCAAAATGAAAAGGCCGTGTTTCTGGGAAGGGCCCAAGCTACAAATGAGTAGCACTGCTCGCTCATAATGGTAGTATAACAAGAATAAATAATAACTGTTTACACTGCTCCTTCCAAGGAAGCTATACAGCTGTGGTTGCAAACATCTAATTTGTCACACTACCTCTTAGCGCAGAAGCAATTCTCTATGTGTGGGCAGAGCTCTCTGCAGGCTTTCTGCTGCGCAAGGAAAAAAGGGCAGACACGGCAAGCTAAACTAGTCCTGTCGGCACCTTCTCCTAGACTGAGCTCTCTAAATTTGCCCAGCCAGGGTAACTTTTGGTATCAGGTGCTTTCCAAGCATTGAAGACGGTGCTGGCCTTCAAGTGACTTGCTGTGTCTCAAGGAACGGAGAAAGGAAGGATGGAAATGGTGAAAAACAAAGCAGAGAGATTAAATTGTTAATAAATACACACTGAGGTGGTTCCACTGGATTTCGGCAACCAACTGAACGAGCTGCCCTGAGCTGGCTCCCGCCCTGCCATCGCTCAGCTCCCTTTCTCTCTTTAATATATAAAGTGTCCTCTGCACCGTTCCCGCTCTCCGTGTGACCAGCCTGCCCCATGGCCCTGCTGCCAGCCCCGGTTAGCTCTCCAGCCATCACTCGTTCCTTTGCCTGCACAGTATCTGGAAGGAAAGAGCCACCGCGGCCCGTGCCGGCGAACCGGGGAAACCTCACTGCTGGCAGCCGCGCTGCGGCAGCGATCGCCCGTCCGTTCGAACCCGGCCAGATCTGCAGCAGCGGCAGGAGGTTCCTATTTAGGTCAACACAACGCAGCGACGAGAGAGAGGAGAAACGTGAGGCGAGGTAGCTCTGTGCCTCTTCCTGGCTTTTGCAGCGCGTCAGAGATTCGAGCCTGATTTACAGCAACCACGGGCGCTGATTATTGATCTCCAGCCACCCCACCCCACGCGCCGCCACGGAGAGAGCCCGCCAGCAGCAGGGGTTCCCACACCCACACGGCCCCGGCACGGAGGCGCTGCCGGTTTGAAACGGCGTCCGTAGAGACCGTGCCGCGCTCTTCTTCAGCTTCGAGTGCAAAGTAATTGCTGTTCCTCCGTCATCGCTGTAGATCGCTTGACCTAACAGCGTGAGGCATAGTGACCCACACTGGGATATCCCGAGCGGCAGTCGGAGAACCTGCTTGCAGTGGGACACCCTTGTAGCTCTCGGGAAGCCCTTGGTGCTGGCCTTTTCTGTTTGTTTGGCTAAAGAAAAGGGAGCAATGATCATAAGAGAAGGCAGAGAAGGTGGAGAGAATTTCGGAGTTCCTTCACAGCTACTGGGATTTGCCAGCGTGCTGGCCGTTTCACATGAAGCTTTCTACAGCGACACACCGGCGCCTTAGAAATCTGGGGACACCGGGTCAGCAGCAGGCTGCTAAGATTTAGCATATCCAAATAATCCTGAGAGGGAGCACACTCAGTTTTTGATGGAAGGGCTGTCAAGCCTAAGGGGAGTAGGACAGCTTTGCTTCAGCACAGCAACCTGCGAATTTTAGCATCCTCCTGAGACACCAGGGCAGACCAGGTCTCCAACCCTCCTTTTTTCAAAATATATTGCAATTTGTTTTTCTCCCCTTACAAAGTATAAAACAGGAATCTAAGGTTTGCTCAACTGAGCTGACCAGAGAATGTATCGCTCTCTGCCTGTGTCTTTCAAACATGAGACACTGCCAAAACTAGAAGTATGTGTTTGCCAGAGGCAAACTGTTTGCAGCATTCAGCCATCAAGACTTCAGTCTCTTGTGGCTTCAACAAGCTTCAGCGAGAGCTATCTGCCCATCAGCCAAAAATGGTTCTATCCGTTCTGACAAAAACAGTCATGTAATGAGAAAATGAACCTGGCAATTTTCCATATAAAACAAGAAAACTTCGCAAATTTCTCTCCTGTGCCCTAAATAAAAAACAATTTGGAAGTACAATTTGTGCTCTGTAGTTGCTTATTAATTCACAATCTAGGTAGCATTTAATGACCTACTAATCTTTTAGGATGGTTCACAGGAAAAAAAAAAGTGGCAATTGCACCCTGGGTTTGAAGTCTGGAAAGTGGATCTGATGATAATGTTACCTTTTTAAATGGCAGCAGTTACTTGCAGCCTGGCATGAACTATCATCACATGTGCTGTTTTCAGTAGCAGACTGGCTTGCATGAGAGCAACAAAACCCCAAATGCTCATGGGCAAAGATCCCATTCAACCTGAGCAGAACCTGTCACTGCACTAAGAATTCAGCACGTTTAGCACATCTGCAAAGTTTCAGTCTTACAGGCTGACTGCAGTTGGGTAAAAGAAACTCATATAATATGTCTGAATCCAAGAAAAAATGCCTTCTCCTGACCAGTGAGTAGCCAAAGCAGTCCCTGACTACCAGGAATAAAAAGGTATGTTTTATCATTCTCACATCTCAGAGTGTACAAAGCTACAAGAAGAACTCAAGGAGTTTCTTCTTGCTTAAGCAATGAAAACTACCACTCACTTTGTCTGTACTAGATCACGAGTAAGTTAAAAGGACATGTTTCCTATTCCTTTCAGCTGGTAGGAATCCGTCTGATTTCAAGCGATTTCAGCATGGGCCAAGATAAAGTTGTCATTTTGAATTGTAAGGAAATGATCACAATACGATCCTAAGCTTTCACAGGCGTGTCTCATTTTGCTTAAACATAATAATATCCCAATTCCTCAATCAATGAGTACCAGAGAGATCTTCTTTGGGAACTGTTGTGTATTTGTAGGCTGGAAAGATGGTAGATCTGTTTATAGCGAGGTGTGGTGGTGGCAAAAGGATTATGAATAGGGAAAATTCACAGGGGTGGATTTCCTTCTATTCATTGTGCTCATGGAAATATGCAATTGGAGGGGAGGATGTAGGAAGAGGAACTGGGGACGTAAATAGTCATTTCACCCATGAAAGAACATTGGTTATTAGCTTGAACGTATTATGTGGATTCTTTTTATTTGGAACTACAACTTCTTCCCAATTTATAATTTGCAGTGGAAATACAAAATCTGTGATCTTCTAAAACAATCATGTATTAACATAGATTGAAAATTGCTACTTAAGCTACACACATGTAAAATGACTCTTAAATACAGCTGCTCCATTTGTAGAGTTCAATCTACATCAGTAGAGCAAACACTGTTGGACTTGGCAGGAGCATGCTGTGACCCCTCGGCCCGTTATTGTCACCACTCATTGCAATCCTCTCAACTTAGTCCCTCAATTAATCAGCCTGTGTCTCAGAAGGAAACCAAAACTGTGCTTAAAGAGCAAGAAAATAAAGGTGCATTTTCCCTTAACAGGGAGTATTGTCACCTTTATTAAGTGGTGATTCTAAAAAACAGCAACTAACAACACACTCCATCTCAAGTGCCTGTACGAGTTGCCTGAACCGGTGCCAACAGACCACATTTACACTGTCAGTGCCCACGACAAGAGGTTTTGCTTGTATATACCGTCACTCCAGAGCTGAGCATCTATTCTCTTCCCTTATCACATTGCTGCAGTACAAAAAGGTCACTTATTTTACTATTAAAGGTACATCAGCTTTTAAATGGAGACTGCTGATCTGTCACTTTCTTTTGTCTACTTTGTCTTCTTCCTCAAGTAACCATATGACTTCGGAGATGATCCTGGCTGAAAATACTTAGAACTGCACGGTTTAGCTGGTAAGCACAAAAATCCAAACATCATGACTAGACAAACGTAGAAAGATGTGATCTTACAATAACTTTAAACCACAGAAACTAACAGGAAATTCAGCTTAGACTAGAAGAGTGTTATGTTTTATCTTTTTTATAAATTTTAATCACAAATTAAAAGAAATGTTATGACTATAGTTTTCTCATATTGATTTTTATGAATGCAGTGAAGCTCATAATGACAAAAATATAGCTCAGCTACACCCTGCCTTGAACTTAATCATCTTACCGGTTAGACAGGGGCAAGTCAGTGAACAAGGTTCTTCTGATTACCCTCATGTAAAATTAGAGGCAACTTCACCAACGTCAAAGTGAAGATGCCAATGTAGAATAAGTTCCAAGGAGAAAAAAAAAAATAGCCAAGAATATACCTTTTTTTCCAGCCCACATAAGCCAGCCTCACACAAGAGACAGGAATAAAGAAAAGGGAAAAGAAAAGGGAAAAGAAAAGGGAAAAGAAAAGGGAAAAGAAAAGGGAAAAGAAAAGGGAAAAGAAAAGGGAAAAGAAAAGAAAAGAAAAGAAAAGAAAAGAAAAGANGAAAAGAAAAGAAAAGAAAAGAAAAGAAAAGAAAAGAAAAGAAAAGAAAAGAAAAGAAAAGAAAAGAAAAGAAAAGAAAAGAAAAGAAAAAAGGGAAAAGAAAGAAATAACAGTTAACTTTGCTGCTTTTCAGCTCAGAATTACCAATCTCATTTTGAAGGCACCAACAGAGATCTTGCCCTATCAAAACAAATGATCAGAACCTTCCTATCCTGTCTTTTCTTAGTAATTCATCTGCTTTCTGTATTAATGACACTGTTAAAAAGGAAATTTTTCAGGGGAAAAATTGCTGTTGACAAATGGATCTGGAGGAACAGGTCTAGTGCATGCTYCTGTGTTGTACTGTTAGCAGAAGATTTCTGTACAGATGCCTCTTAATTAGTCATCTGCAGACTTAGAGCAATCACGTCATGCATATTGTGTGGCTGTAACTTCCTCGTTCCATCTAATGACAAGTGTTATTAACTAGACAGCTGAAGACAGGAGAAGTTCTCTGCCTGTTTTTTGAGCTGTAGTACAAGAGCATTTCTTTCATATCTGGCTGTAAATCAAGATCAATCTTAGACTCAGTTCTGTTCCATCACTATTACCTCATCTTACCTCAGTTTTAATACCAGCAGTATTGTTTTATATCTTTTTTTATAGTCCATTAATTTCAAAGTCCTCTGGAACACTTTGCAATAATTTTGTAGACTACATTAATTTCTCATGGCAATAGCTAGGCTGGTGAATTGCAGATACTCTCAACTGAGCAAGAAGTTATGTTTCTGCTACTTAGGTCTACTGGGATTTTAAAGATACTTTTCTTGCTTCTTTTCTAGCCCCTAACACTGGTTCAGTCACGCAATTACGGCAAGTCAACAGGATCTAAGTATTTGAAACAAACTATGTGAATTCCTGAATTATAAAGTAGTATTTCTGCTAGATATTGCATTATTTTTTAAAATCCTGGAAGACTTACTCCTTCAGTTTTACCAGACTACAGGTTCCCTTTTGTCAAAAGCTATGGCGGGGGAGTTAACAGCCTGGAGGCAAAGCCTTCAATTAGGTCTAACCTGGGGCCAAAACGTTCTCTTAAGTTCTCAGAACAGTAACAATAGGATTTCAGTCTGAAAAAAGCAAGGCATTTTTGCATCAACAGCTGAAATACTGCTACTTATTCCCCCATAGAATAATAGCTCTAACCTTACCTGTGTGCCTATTCCTGAATGCTAATGCTGGGTGGCATTGGACATCCTAACAGTGGGCTGTTACGTGGCCTTCTGCTCACTTTCTGCTTGGAAAGTACTGCATTACTGGCCTCAGAGCACTACTCTAGAATAAGCAACGAACAAAATATTTAAAAGAGCAGTTTGAAGTTTCTGCTAAATGGTATCAGAAACTGGAGCACTTCTCTAAGAAAGCTGGTACAAATGGGCAAGTTAGGGAAATGGTCTGAACTGCTCCTCTCCTGCAGGTTTATGCAGTTCCTTTGTCAGCCTCTTGGAGCTTCCTTTGTGTTTCAACACACAAAACGATAAACAGCACATTGATTAATTCAGAACCATAAAAATCAGCCTTGATTAAATTAAAAAGGTCATGAATCTAGCGAATCTCTCGTGGTACGTGGGTGTAGAGGGAAGCCTGTCTAAAGCCAGAAGTAGGAATGTTTTGTAGAGCAAAAGACTCTAGCAGTGAATATTTAATTTGTCTCCGACTACTTCATTTTATCCTCCACTTTCATCTTTCCCTCCACAACAACTCCACTATTCTCAGTGTTCATTAGTTGGAATAACAGCATGGTTCATTGGCAACATGTTATTTGTAGGCTTCTTTCCTGGACCACTGAGAAGACTGTGAGAAGGGGCTCTTGCTCCTCCAACATGCACTCTTTGAAAGGTGCCTGTTACTTACACTCAGAAACTACCCAGGAACCTTTAAAGGATTTCTTCAAAATAGTGACACTAAAAAAAAAAAAAAAAAAACCACACACACACACCATCACTCCACCCCTGAAGCCCTCATCCTTTATAAGACGGTTGAAATCTTGGCCTCAGTGAAATAAATATTTTAGGACACTGACTTCAGTGGAGATGGGATTCAAACTCTTTGAACAGCTGGCTAAAGAAGTGATTTAAAAATGTGCAGGACTTGGAGAAATTTTCTCCAGCAGAAAAGGCAATGCTTAAGTTACTCAGTTTTTAACCACAGTTTTTTAACTTGTTATAGATACCAGCTCCCCTCTGTCCTAGATGCAATGTTAATCACCCATTCATCACTGCAAATTGACAACATAAATGCTGACTTGTGCAAACAATGTTAGAGAAAATGGTGTTCTTGCTGCAGAAGTGAATTACAGAGCCTTTCAAGCTTTCTACACTTCTCGGTTTTATGTAAACTCTAATTTCTAAGCCTTTGTTCTGCCTTTAAAGGTCACACAGTTGAAAGCTATGAAGCACAGCACGCATTCCCACTGATATTAAAATACTGTTTACTAAATCACAAATATAAAAGTAAAGAAGAAATTGTTCGCAACCTACTGTGTTAATAAGAGATGATTTATCAGACAACATGTTTCCAAGCATCAACATGTGGAATGTAAAAATCTGACCTTAATCACACCAAGTGATTTTTTTTTGTTGTTTTTAAGTAAAGTCTCCACACTGCTATCCAATCACACTAACTTCTGATGACACCCTGTTTGACTGATTACACTCTTAATCTTGCCAATGCTTTACTTCAAGAATACAAGTGGTCTTTTTAGATTTGAGCATATGATTGCGCATTTGCAATATTAGGATTTCATTTGAATATTCAAACTGCAAAACTGCATCTTGCCTTTGTCCGTGTAAAGCCCACTATAAGCGCTCCAAATGCTAAACAACAACCGTAGAGTTGGACAGTATTTTTAGTATCTCTACGATGCACTTCTATCTTTAGCCACTACATTCAGAAACAATCCCACCAGGACACTGCATAGCTAACATAGCTTCATCTCTTCACCACATTCAATTTTCCTCCCAAAACACAGTGAAAGGAAAGTAGACTACAGAACAGGCCAATTCAAGACCAGTCAAAGCTGCCTTAGATGCACTTGAGCAGGGCAGAGGCATACCAAAGGATTAAAACGGGAACTTTACATCCTGGGAGCACTATGGGAATGACTGTGCAGGAGGGACGGGGGCTGCCATGATCTCCTCCAGGGAAAACACAACTCTGTGCTACTCCGAGTCTGCACTGTGCAGATAAATCAAGGACAGGGAAGGGTTCCTGCATGTAGTTTCATAGCAGGATGTGCCCATGGGTTCACAGTAAATTTCTGGTCAGAGCTTCACCCTGAAGAAGTTAATAACTGAATGTACCAAATCATCACAATTTCTAAATCCAGCCACATCTTGTTTTTACAAAGAGGCATCTTAAACCAGCGAGCCATTTTATTAGACTCATGCTCATGTAACAAAAACATGTGTTCACTCTTGAGTGCCAAGTATCATCCTGGAGGGTTACCAACCCCCGTCGCTGATGGGGAACCAGGCTGCAGTTATCTGTCACAACAGAAGAGGTGGCTGGGAATGCAGAGCAGGAAGAACGCTCCTCGGCTCCGGAGCACTTCACACCGTCCGGCCTCTTCGCAAAGCTCTGTGAAAGAGATGCACTGCAGGGGAAAAAGAGCCTGAAACTCTCTGGTGTCTGCAGCCGAACTATCTCAAGGAGGCCTGCTGGGCAGCCTGGGCATGGCCCCACGCTTGCTCTTGCACTCCCTAAAGATGTTTTTGAAAATGGCTGAGGCATCACCAGTTGCAAGACCCAACCATAGCAGTTGGGGCAACTCAGAGCGCGTACAAAATATTTTAGTGTCAGCTGGGTGAGGTATTTCAGAACTACAGGTGTACCACAAAGAGAGAACAACTCACTATCGAACGGCTGTGTTAATCAGATGATTAATCTTTGAACCTCCAAATCTGACAGGGCTAGAGCTGCGTAAGGAGACAAGAGCCTCTGATACCTCAATTTACAGAAGAAGACCTTATGGGATCCCATATGTCCTGCTAATAGTGAAGGAAAGAGAATTATGTAAAAAGGGACTCTCTGTGATTAAGTACCTTAGCTGATGTTTCTAGATGAGTCTAGGACAACTACATTTTGGCTCCAATCTAATTTCAAGAGAACATGATAACCTGAAATCCCTTAGGAAACCTTAGGCTTCATGAATGTTTCACAAATGGGCTCCCCATTTCCCAGTTTACATCAATCTTCTCTCCCATTACTACATGGCATCCAACACTCTGTTATTAAAATTCTTTACGTGATAATGGGGTTTCCTCAAATAAATGGTGTTCATTAGTTTCCTCTGCCCTACCACAGGTATGGCCCATGCCTGGGAAGTATGAAGACCAGGGAAACACAGGGTCAGGGCTATGAGGGGTCCCTGGGTTCTCCGCAAAGCTGAGATGCGCGGGAGGCAGCGGCCAGCGAGCAGCTAGCATGGTGGATTAGGTCTACAATACACATCTGCATTTTTATTTATTTTTTTGTTAAAGTTATTTTCTCTTAAGCATAGCAAGTTTTCTACCAAGAATATTACAGCTATTCATTTGAGGTGTTCACATTATGTAACAGTAGTATCAGGCTAAGGATAAAAGAAAAAAAAAAAACAGATGTAGTTTGTTTTTCTGAGCTCTTCCTTACTAAACTTAATTTTTGACTGAATAGAGACTTTCTCTGTGTTAGGCTGAGATCCCAGGGTATGGTCCTCATCCTATTTAGGGCTCCTCAGCTGCAGACAGTAGGTTGCAGGACTTGGCCTCTTCTCAGAAACAGTGATACTGCAGGAAAATGCACTGCATCCTTCTGGACATCATCAGTAAACTCTCTTCCAATTTCTCCCATGGACATGACATCTAGAGTTGAGCAAACGTATGCTGAGCTAAAAGGTCAGAACATCTAAGCTGTATGTACCTAGCTTAGGATGAAAAAAAACTATTGTTGTCTTTTAGTTATGACATTTCAATTTACCGTCAAGAATTACACTGCTTCCCCTGAAAGCTTTCAAGCCCAAGAACATGCTTTTCTCCCAATGGTGGAAAGTGATGAAGGCAAAATACTAATATACTTTTTCTGTGTTAACTTATCACAGCTGCCACCAAATCCGCTGTTTTGTCAAGAATACAGCCTTTCCTCCCTAAAGGCAAAACCTGCCAGCAGATGTGCGCGCGGGAAGCACTGTGTGCTCCACAGGGAAGAGGCTGCAGGAATCGCACTGGCCTGCAAAGCAGCTGATTTCCAGTCTCAGCCAGGCAAGCCACGTGCTAGCATTCATGACAAACTCTGCAAACATCAAGAAACTACTAAACCTCCTAAAATACAGAATTATAAGGCCAGTAGCTCTTCTTTCTTTCTTTTCTTTCTTTCTTTTTTTTTTTTTTTTAAGCAACGGGAGGAACGTCTTCTTTCAGTTACAGTTAGATGGTCTAGTGAAGATAGAGTTGCTATAACTATCAGGAAAAGACTGTCATGTTAGAAAGCAGTATGTAACATTATGAGGAGCTACAGGGTCCTAGGAAACAAGGAACAAAAGTTTGGATTTATTGGAAGTGCTTTGACCTGCCGCAAGACCACCTTTGCATTAGAGGACGGGGGAGTTGAAGGAGAGCTGGTTTAACCCCAGGCCAGAGAGGGGGGCCCATTTCATTTCCAGGGGGCTGCCTGAGGCGATTTCTTCGCTTCAGGCCGTATTTCCTCCCCGGGGCTCAGACCCTCCTAAGCGGTGGCTGCACGGAGCTGGCTCTGTAACCAGCAAGCGCTGCGCTAACGCGGGCGTCGTGGCCGGGCTGAGCCAGCGCCTCCGGGGACGCGCCGTGCGGGGTCCAGGCACAGCCTCTGCCTGGGCTGCACCCCGTGAACCTCCTCGTAGCTTCCTCTCCCCTGGCGAACAGGGTCATTGCAGGTACGCTAACATGACTGTCCTCTAAGAAATTACAGCCCTGCAGTTGCTTACTCACTGACTGCAGACGCAGTGGAGATGGAAACAGGCTCGCCACAAAAGTGGTTGAGGGCAATCTCTTTAAGTCATGTTGCCCCAGAMGAGAGGCGTGCGGGTGCCAGGTCCTGCTCCGCACGAGGGAATGGCGCTCACGGCAGGTTGCTCCTTCAAACCAGCTCATTCAGTTCCTCCCAACTGCCTGTCACGGCTGTAACCCCTCCGGCCTGTTCACTGTGCAAAGCTTCTGCCAGCTTCGCTTGGGTCCTTGACAGCGTTTCCTGCATGCACCGCAGGCACCAGTATCCATTTCGTAAGTGTCCCGTGCCCAAGCCGCTAGCGGAGAGCCACCTTCTCCTCGCAGTTGCAACACTGAAAATCTGAACCAATTTTCCAGCAGTTACTCCCCATACCCGAGAGCGTCACGGACACACACTCCAGCTTGCTGTGGATCCTGCCCAGTAATATTTCCTCCAGCTGCTGTGGTTACGCTGGAGGGAGAGTGCTTCAGCTCTTAAACACAAGCCTGCTTGCAACTCAGCTTGCTTACAGGGACTGCAAAGTTATAGGTGGTTTCCTCTACGGCACTCTCTAGATTTGCCAGACTTGATATAGGAAGACAGAAAATGGGCAGGAAATGTCAACCTTACATAACACAACAATTTTTACCCTTCCTACGTGTGAGAAGCCTACCAGTGCCTGACCTTCCGCTTTTTAGCACAGCCTTGCTTACACAAAAATTTGAGTCAGACCTGGGGCCAAGTACATATCAAAAGCCAAACACACTGCCTTTTTTTCCTTTTAAATGAAGAAGGCTGGCACCCTCTTTTATACCCATTTGTACTCAAATTTGAAATAAACTGCACATCTTCAACTGCACTAACTTCGTAAGAGCCTCAGAAAATCAGCCCATTTTGTGCTCCTTCTGGTACCACTTCAAAGACTCTTAAAGAACTAATATTCCTGGAGCTCTCTATAGAGACGATAGGTGCTGATGCACAGAAATGTTGTACGATGATTAAGCACATGAGTTAGGAGGCTTCTGCTGTTATATTTCTCCCTCTCCCTTTTATAGTCATCTTAATTTTGCTTCCATTCAAAAATTCGAGGGAGAAAGCCAGCAAAGACCTAGTCCTTCACCTTGCTTCTCTGCACAACCTTTTGGACAACGGATGCAAAACAGCACTCTTCTCACCTGGGAGCATTTTATGTTCACTTTATCCAGGTGTAAATGACAGTACAAGGAGTGAGAAAGTGGAATCTAATAGAACATGTATTTCTCTGATGAAAAGCTTACTCTTTTCATCTTAAAAACCTTAAACTGAAACACAGTTTTCCTGCTTCTTTTCCATTATGCAAGATCTGGAAAATATAAATGTAAAGTGTGTCTTTTAAATGTAAAGTGCGCTATAATTCATCTGTCCTCCAATAATAAAATCTCCTTCTTCCTGCATTACTCCTTTCTTACAACAGTTGTCTTATCTTTTGTATTTGCTATTCACTGCCTAGAGAAACATGGCTTATAACACTAGAGAATCTACACGTCCTAACTGATCATCCAGTATCTTCACCGGTATATTTATACTGCTGAGTATTTTTGAAAACACAGATCTGTGCTATATTTAGTTACAACCAGAAACTAATTCTTAAATTAACTTGCAATACCACCCCTTGGTTGAAGTACTTTGTATCATGCTATGTAACTACAGGCCAAAAAACAACCCATGGGAAAAATGTGGTGACACTGGGGTGGACCTTTCATTTAAGGAAGTTTCTTCCCCCAGCAGCTCGCTGTGTGTTCCTTTACCCGCTGTTTCCTTATTGCTGCTAGATAAATCTGCTTGGTAACAACAAAGACGCCAAGTCTGAAGTGTCAGTGTGAGCAATTCCCTCAAAATAACGCCCCTTGCTCATTTATGATCTAATGTAGGACACAAGCCTGCACGGTGGGGAAGGAGGTGGGCTGCCAGGTGGCACCGAGAGCAAAGCAGCCAGCCTGACCCCAAAACGCCGTGCCCGCACGGGGGTTCCCTGCCAGGAGCCATCAGCCTGCCCGTGCCCGAGGTCTGCCCGCAGGGCGGCACGGGAGGGCGAGCGCTGCGCCCGTAAGCGCCTCCCAGCAACGGCGCCGGGCTCCGCGGAAGCCCRGGACAGCTGCTGCCCTCACGTCACCTCCACCGCTCCCAAGTGGAGCACGGCCACCCGGAGAACCGCCAGTCAACCCCGACCGCCCCTTCGTCCTGCCGCAACGGGGCACCAAACGAGCTCATGGACAGCTCTGAGGTTGCTACGTTTGGGGGCTTATTGCCACTTTGGGGGGTCTCTCATCACCACATTTTAGTTTTAGGTCTGTGGAAAAGAGATTTAATCGACCTCTAAAATCTCTAGAAGCTCTTGGATTGCAAAGCAGAGGGGGAAGGASAATTAATGTTTAGATACATTTCCTTTACTTGCTAAGAGTCTGCACTTGACTCTAACGGTAATCCATGGACAGGCAGAAATTTTTGCTGCCTCCTAAAAATGTGTTAATATTTATTGCCATACAAAAAAGCGACAGCAGCCTTCACCAGCACGTAGCACGTTCCTGGCGGCTGCAGCACACCACTGTCAAACAACTCAGTGCTYGACAGAAACCCAGTGCATGAGCGGGCTGGACCCTCAAAGCACCGGCCACGTGAGCGCAGCGAACAATCACCGGAAGAGCTGCTATCTTCCCAGCTCAACAAAAAACTATTTACAGTAAGAAAAATAATGCAACCCCTAATGCCTCTTTGCCTCCCCCTCCCAAGCGTCTGCACACAGCTTTCCCTTGGCTCCTCTGTCTGATTTCCTGAGAGACGTTTAAAGAAGCAAGACTTGCTTTTTACCACACTCGCCTGTCCATGGGTGCTCCTCTGCCCAGACATACCCCAGCACCCCTTTGCCACCTTCCAAAGCCAGGCACGGATCTCACTGGGTCCCAGTACTCCTCTGCCTCGTGTATCAAACACACTGCTGGTCAGGTACCTTGGTGCCTGTGATTATTATCATTATTTTTTTATAAAAACAAGACTCTGTCTTTTGCTCCTTTAAATCTTTGCTTTTTTGTTATATTCCATATTCAGAATATTCTCTACTCTGTTATATACCTGGACCTGGACTACTGAAATAACTAGAAACTTTATTGCGGATTTCAGTAGGTATTTCTCTGTGTATCTCTGTGTATTCAGAGTCAGTTCTTCTAAGAACGAAATGAGCGTGACATTTTTTACCATGATAGCAGTGCTTACTTTCTYCTTCCTCATACCTATGTGTATATACAGGTTTCAAGAATCTATTGTTTCTGCACTCACTTTATTTGTCCTATTTCAAAACCCATGTGCAATACAAATAATTGCACTACATGAAAAAGAAAGTGTGTGTGTGTCTAACAAAAACATTTATAATACCAAAGCTTTAGACAACAATCAAGATAAACCCAGCATCGACTGCAGCGCAAGCTGTGCTGTGAGTTTCAAAGGGGGCCCTAAAGGTGCAATTTGCATTTAATGTTTCTGCTGTTAGCTCAAGCTTTAGATGACACAAAAAACCCTCATTAGACAGGTGGAATAAACCGAAGCTAAAGTCTGTGGCACTCCTGCTCAGTGCTGGAAGAACCACTCTCACTTGACTGTCAATGTGATACTAGATCCTGTGATGAAGATKTAATGTCTGTAATTTTATTTTTCAGAAAGGACCAGTTCCCACATTCAGTTACGTTCATCAGATAATTCTTCACAGCAGCAAATTTGGGTGAAATGCTTTACTCAACTCTTCTGCCTTCCACKCATAGGACAATTGCTCTGCAGCCAAAGCACTGGGCTGTAAAAATGGGCTGCACTGAGGGGTTTAAAATCAGGCAATCTAATTATGGACTTGATAGTCCACAATGTCCGCAGTCAGCAAAATTTAAAAAATGCAAAGTATTGACAAGATCAGACAAATACATAATGAGGGAGCTATTAAAATGCAAATTGCCTGTCTTCTGGTACGGCTGCGGTGTACGGCACRGGACCCGGGAGCCCGGCTCCTGCCGCAGGCTCTGTCACCGGTTAGGGGGAGGCGAGAGGCTGCAGGGTGACACCCGGCTCAGTGCTCGCAGGCCACCGGGCCCCACGGTGCTGCTGGGAACGGGCGCAGGCTGGTGGGGAAGGACCAGCTAGCCCACATATSTGGGACCCCACACCTGCGTGGGGGCTCAGCGAGGGTCTGGCAGCAGGGGAAGCCAGGTCTTCTTTGGGAGATCAGCCAGGAGCAGAAACCTTCTGCGGGCTGGTGCAATTCAACATAAAAATTCACAAAAGGCACTGTAGTAGCATTTATTCTGAAAGGAATTCCCAAGAAAGGATGTGACGGAAATCTTCTCTGTCCAACCAGCTCAAGACGCTTGCACCAGCCCCTAAGAAACAGCCCATCCTCTGATCTGGTTAGGGCAGTCTCAAATGAAAGGGGAAAGAGGGTTTCATTGCAAGCCATCTCATTCCCTCCATTCTTTCCTATCCCCACAACTTTTTCTTTTCATTTAAACAAGCTTATAATCCYGCAGACAGTCTAACACATATGTATTATTTCATGTAGCAGACAGATTCTTACAGCACAAGGCTGAGGACTGTGTATGCGTCTGGATGTCTACAATACAGCAAGTGAAATAAATCCCATTCTCAGCTGTGGGCTGGATGACCTAGGCCCTTGCTAGGAGAAAACACTGATGGATATAATTCTGTGCAATACATTTCAATCATGGTAATATTGCTGAAACAATCTCTAAAAACCATGCCAATAAAGATGGTGACGTTCAATTAACAGGCAAAGACGAAGAGGGAGGTTAAATGCTAATTTTACATTGGCATTTAGCCTAAGAACTTCATTATGCCATCTTCTATTTTAAACCGCAGCAATGCCACCTCGCGCGGCGCTGCCATTCGCTCTTAGTCATTACTACCTGAATCACAGTAATTGCTAGCAACAACAGACAGGGTCACAACTGTATGGTGCTGGTACCTGTGCGAAACCAGGGCAAAAAAGACGTTTGCTGCCCCAAAGAGCTTGCAACAGCTCTCGAGCTCAGCTCCACTGAGCGCTGGCGGGGAGCTGTGGTGCAGGGTGGTTCGGCGCAGGGCATCCTCTCCTCGGGGTCTCTCTCCCTTCCTGCAGCGCTGGAAAGCACCAGGCTGCCCGAGGTACCGTGTCCAGCGGCCTGCCGAGCGCAGGCTGCTGGCGGCTGCGCGGGACCCAGCCGCGTTACCGGGTACGAGCCGTGCATGAGGCCGCACGTCGGGACCGCTGCGTACAAAATCCCCTCGACACCGCAGCTGGGTAGGCGTTTCGTCTGCTTTCACTTTCCCATCCCGGACCATGGGGTAAACGTGTTACATGCTGCCCTATCGAAAGGGAACTCTGTTTTTGTGGCGACCAAAATAACCTAAATCCACCCTCAGCAGATGGTCACAGTTGCTTGGTACTTTTTTGAATGCATCCACATTGCTGGGTAAGAAGCTACTGAGCGTCGGCTATTTTCGGTATCAGTTTAGGAAGATGCCCAGCCAGCGGGGATCGAGGCAGCCCAAGGGCTGCTAAGCCTCACTGGCTGCTATTGAGCAGCGTCGATACAAAGCCAGTTCCTTATCTCATCTTTCAAATAAATAAGATCTGAAATAGATGGAGCTTAACAACACACAGATAACAGCAAAGGTACAGAAACAAATTGAAAAATACTACAGCACACTTGAAGCCACAGCCAAGGCTGTGGTAAAGCTGCACTGAATTTGCAGAGAAATTAGATGCCTCGTTAACTGTGGATAGATGCACAACTGCGAGAAATTTAAACTTCCTCTTTTCTCCAGATCACAACAGTCATTACAAATCATGCAGATGAGCAAATGCTGAAAAAGCACTTGGAGCCCTGCAATTTTGCTGCGGTGAGTCCAATAACAAATGAGGGAAGAAGGGTGGCAGCACTGATAATYTTTATATCAAAAACAGGTTTTCTGCAAAGCGATGCACTATTGTTCGTATGTAATGTACGTCGTGCTGTTAGTAGGGAATGAACCGTCCTGTATTTTATAGTCATTTTATTACAGATTCCCTCTGATTGTGAGTCAGAAAAAAAGATTTAATAGATTCTTAAAAAAAAATGCTCAAGATGCACAACATAGCTGGATTACGTTATACTACTCCAGACAGCGGATTAAAATGCAGTATTGGAGGGATATTCGTACTGTGCAGTATCACACGTAAATCACTAACAGAAGTTAAGGAACGGAGGCAGAGCAAAGCTCGGCCGGTCCGGGCAAGGTCGGCGCCCGAGGAGCACCCCCTCTCCGCCCCCCGGGTCCCGGCCAAGCGGCCGGCGCGATCCCTCTTCCACCCTGAAGCGGGTAAAAGCCCAGTTTGTCTGTTCTCTCGCCTGCTCTGAAGTGACAACGTTTAGGTGTGATCACCGTTACAAGCACGAGGTCTTTTTCCTAAAGCTAAACGCGTTCGGAGAGATGCGAGCAGCCTCGACCACGTGCTGGAAACCTCACCCGTCGCCCGTCGGTCGACTTGGCTTCCCACCGGGAGCGACGTGGGGGGCGGAGGGCCGTCACGGCCCGCCCCGAGCGCCCCGCTAAACCCGGCGGGACCGCCGCGCTGCCCGGGGCTGCGGCTCGAGGTGAGCGCAGGCGGTGGCGGCGAGGTGGGGACGGGATGGCGGCGAGGTGGGGACGGGACGGCAGCATGTGGCGGGATGGCGGCGAGGTGGGGACGGGACGGTGGCGCACGATGGGCTCTCTCTGATGAGACTCAAACAGCGATGGGCAGGCAAAAGAAAAAACGTAAAATCTCCTGAAAATCAAAGGTGGGACGGCCTCAATTACGGCATCACCGTTCACCAAAATAAAACGTCCGATTTTCAGCAGAAATCCCCGCCACCGCAGCAGAAAAGAAACCGCCCTGCAGTCAGAAATTCCAGCCTCGCCGCCTTACTGTAACAGTCCTCGCGAGGAGCGCTGCCGATGCGGAGCGGCGCCCGCTCCGCGCCCCGCGCTCCCGCTTCTGCGAACAGGAAGGAAGCCGCCGCGCGTCCCGCCGCGGGCCGCTTCCGCCCGCCCTGCGCCCGGTGCGGCCCGGCCGAACCGGCAGGCCGCCGCCGCCGCCGCCGCGCGCGGCCGCCCGCCAGCGCGGCCCTCCCCGAGGGCGCCCCGGCCGGCCGCGGCGGCCCGCCCGCCCCGGGCCTCGTCCTCGCTCCGAGCTCTCCCGCCGCCCTCCCAGCCCGCCGGGCAGGCGGCGCTGGAAGCGCAGGACCCTTCTGGAGCCRCGGGAAAGGCCACGCGGGGGGCGCGCGGCTCCTCCGGACCGGCTCGCGGATGCTGAACAGAAACGCCGCCAGCACCGAGGAGGAAAAACGTAACTCTCGCCCGCAGGAGAAGCAGAGCTGGCGGGAGGGAATCGCCCGGGCCCGCGCGCTGCCTTCGCTGCGCCGTCCCCGCAGCGCGTCCGGCTAAAGCAGCCTGCCTGCCCCGCAGCTCTCCCCTCGCGAGCGCCTTCGTCCTGCCCCGCCTGCCCAAAACTTCAGGAGGAACAGAAAAGGCGGCAGGAGCGCCCGGAAAAAAAGCCCCAGTTCTCCACCCCCCCGCACGTCCCAGGGCCCCGCGGCAGCGAGAAAGGAGGGAGCTGCAGCCCGCGGCCTTGCGAACCTCCGCCCCGCGCGCCTGCCCGGCCAGCGCGGCCGGCCGCCTGCTCGCGGCTCCGCGTCCCCGCRGCAGCTAGGCGGGCGCAGCTTCCTCGCAAGGCTTTCCCTGCGGGTTGCCAATGGGAATCCTAACCCCGACCAGAGATTTTGTCTTCTGGGCTGCCCCTTGCAAAAGTGTTTTTTTTATAAGGTTTTTCACTATTAGGTGGATGCAGTTTCTGGGTGTGAATGCAGCTCACCAGGGGACAGAACTGTGTTTAGATGCCAACTTCTAGGTACTTCTGGACTGAGCAGGGAGTGGGTCAGCAGCTCGGCAGCAATGTATCCCTTGGCACTACCAGGCTCCTTTTCTCTTAATAAATTAAACGAAAATTCAGCTTAGTCTGTTTTCACTTTGGTCTTTTTTTTCTTTATAATCCCTGTTGATCTAGCTTAGCATGCRTGTCTTTCTCCTCTCCTTCAGCATTCAGAGGCCACGCAGGGAATAAGGAAGTACACTTCAATAATACCAAGTAAGCCCTGCCCTCAGCATCACATTGACCTTAYGCTCTGAACCAGCGTACCCATGAATCCCATACCATCCAAATTTCACCCTAAACACAGACCCCAGCCCAGCTSTCTCACACCAGCACCTGGAAGCAGCTTCTCTGCTGCTGGGCGGCCGGAGCAGGTGGACCACATGCGCCACCTCCGGTGGGGGGACCCCTCAGTGGGCAGCCCTTGGAAGGACACTCTCACCTCCCACCCACGTACACCGTCTGCTGGGGACAAGACTRCGCAACGCAGGTGAAACGTGTGTTCCTCGCAGAGCCGCCGTCCTGAGCAGCCCGGCCGGCGCACGCAGGCGCCGGGAGCTGCTCCTTAGTGTCTCCGATGGAGCAGCTCCGAGCGTCCCCGGGGACCGGAGCGACAACAGAGCAGTTCATCTGCAATGCCTTGTGTCAAGGATGGGGGGAGAGCAAAGCAAACTACCTAAACAGTCTAGGAAAATCTAACAGGCAGGATTTATTAGTTTTAATATTAAAATATTAAAAACCTACCCTGATCATAAACTCAGTGGCTTTGAGTCACTGCAGAAGAGACGTGGATTCTTAAAAAATGTAATTTTGGAGTTTAGAAACTCTGAGTAAGTGGTAATATTAAAATCATCAGTCAAAGCAATCCCATCTCCAGCATACAAACCTTTTTCCCACGTAAAGACAAATCTTTTTCTCTTATTGCCTGCATGCCAAACCTGACAGAGGAAACAAGCACGTTTGCGGCCTTCTGCAACGTCGAGGGGTGGCCAGAGGAGTGTGTCCCGGGGTCACCCACGTGCCTGGCCACAGCCCCTGCAGCGTGCCGCTTCCAGGGCTCACACGGCATTTGGCGACAGAGACGGCTGTGAACAGCACCTTGCACCGCAGCGAACAGCACACTTACTTTAAGGYGTTTTGGCTCCAAACTCAGGAAGCCATCCAGCCCTCTACTTAACACTTTACCTGCACAAGCATCTGCGCTGGATTAGGTAAAGATATAAACTGAACACAAGTCTAGGAACGTCCTGTAAGCTTTCGCTCCGACTGGCTCCTACCGGAGGTACGCAAAATGAAAACGAGCGTTTTCATGCAGCCTGCCTGAAACATAACACACCCGTTGATAAACCAGTGCAACCACCACGTACAGACGGGATCCACGTTCTSCTGGTTTCTCCAGGACTTAACTGCTGTCCTGAATATAAAACCTTCCCTTTTCAGATTTGTTAAGTATCAGCTCTGCCACACAATAGYTACCCTCAAATAAGTTAAAGGCAAAACACAATATACACAATAAACTCTATGAACAGTGTGTAGCTCTCTACACATACTTTGAGGAAAAAAACGTAAAATGAACTGGAGCAAAATCTGTTCAGAAATTGAAAARAATTACCAGTTTTTCTTTGCACTGAGTAATACCTTTCTTTGCAAGAGGCAAAACCAGGCGTAAGCAATTACAGTGATAAGCTAAAAATTGTTTGATTCTAAAAGCAGAGTGTCAAGGCAAAGGCAAAAAAATCCCAGTGAAAGCTGAGAATAACATTTCCCAATCTTGCGCTGAAGGGCTGTAAACGTGCAAGCTCAATACCTCACCGCCCTTTTTGAGTAAATAAAGGTTCAAAACGCCCTTTCTTCAGCGTGACTGAGTTCCTCCCCGGCGTGACCTCCGCATGCCATTCCCGCGGCCGGCCGGCCGCCGCGGCAGGGCCGCTGGCCTTCCCCCAGCGCCGRCGCAGCCGACGGGCAGCCGGCACCCCCGCCGCCGCGGAGCGCCCCGCGCGCGACTTTCTCCTCTCCCCGCTCCGCCGCCCAGCGCTGCCGGCACCCGACCTCCCCGAGGGCCCTCGGCTGCGGGTCGGCGTGGCGCACGAGGCCGCGCCGGGCTCAGACCGCGCTTTCCCGTGCACCCCCTGGCCAAACACCCCGAACCCGCACGGGGCTTTGCTCGTGGTTGCAGTCGCACAAGCTGCTTTAAGGTTACGCGCCAGAGCTCCACAGCCCAGGCATGCCCAGGCTGCCGGAGACCAAGACAGTAAGAACATTAAAAAAAATGCAAAATCTAATGCAACACGGACACGAACACCAGCTTTCAAGGTCTTCTCTCAAAGCACTTCACTAAACCAACCTAACACAGTCCATCACCAATGCCAAAATACAAAAAGAAATTAAAGCAGGGCAGAAAACAGTGAAGTTATCAAGGAAATCTTTCAATAAACTTCAGCTCTGTAAATACTGTTACATCGTTTTACCATGTGAAAAAAGATCTATTGCAATGTTTATATAAGCATGATTTGTGAAAGCTGCGCACACCTTTTTAAAGAGATATTTTGACTCACACTGATCCATATTTTTAAAGGTTTTGCAATATGTTGAACCAATAAATGCTGTGATGTGTTTTAATGAAATACAGAAAAGACAAAAATCATTCCCTGCAGTAATTGCAGCAAACACACTGAAGCATCAGTCTAAATATGAAAAGTCAAAAGAATGAAAACTATTAGAGACCAAGCATAAGCAGAAATGAAACTAATTAGTCCATAGAGTCTCTTATAAAACTGAGTAAACACAAAGGTAAAGCAGAGGTACAAGTACTGAAAAGGAACTTAGATTATTAAAACTGAAAGAATAACAGTTTAAAGAGTCTATTCCCATGACATTTAAACTGCTTAGCAAAGATGAGGGGTTTCTCTCTCTCTCTCTATATATATATATATGTACACATAGACAGAAATTCCTTATCTATATGTACAGAAAGTAAACCTTTTATATATTTGTAATATACACATATAAAATGAAATGACATTTGCAGTGGTTCTTAAAATATTAGATTGCCAGTTCAAGACAGCTGAAATTTCAAACCCCAATGAATAACTCTGCTCAAATTTGGCCAAAATGCTACTTCTCATACACTCCATATACTCCAGGAGACTCATTTATTATTAGCCTCTCCATCCTTTCCAGAAAAGGCAGCACCATTACAGCTGTGTTTTGAATAGTTCTGTGAAATCCATACCATAAACCGCTATCAAACAGGAGTGTAACATGGCATCCTTTCACACAGAATTGTTTTTCAGTCACTGTAACTTGAAAGCACGTGCACTATGCGTGTCAAGGACCCACTAATGACAAAGATTAGCTCTTTAAAGAAGAGCTGGCAGCAAACTTTTAGTRAAAATGATTAAGCGATTAACCTGGTCACTGCAGAACTGCCAGTGTTTGTACTATTATCTGCATAGCAGAGAGCTGAAACATAAGTAGCAGCTCTGGATTTTTTTTTTTTTTTTAATAAGCAAGTAAGCAGGGTTCAAATATTTAACTGACAGATTGATTCAATATTGCACYGAATTTAAGCGTCAAGCAGACAAGCTCTACCGAAGCCTTTGATAAAAGGCCGTAGCCCTTCCTGGGGGACGCGGCGCCGTGCGGAGGCGTCGCGCCTGACCCCGGATGCGCGGGCTCAGCGCCCAGCGGGACCGCGCGCTGGGCTGACACTGGGGCAGGAAGAGGCAAGCGGGCTGCCCCTCTCCCTCCTCTTCCTCCCAGAGCCTGCCGAAGCCCCCGAGATCCGGCCGCTCGCCAGGTACGAGATGCGTGGGAACATTTGGCGCTGTGCTGTTCTGGCGCTTTTTTAAAAATCTAGACAGAATGACTTGAAAGTGCTGCTTAAGAAGAAAATACGAATGTAAAACTGGAGAAGCACCACAAGTAGGGAGATGATAAACAGGCTCCTAATTTCTTATCTTTGATGGTATTCAGTACTGTTTTAAATATTCTCAAAAGAATCACAAACATTCAGAAGGTCATATTTAAAATCCCTGATGAAGCAATTTAATGCTAAATTAAAGCTGAAAATAGGTAAGCCCAACACTTGTGATCTTGGGTATTTTTAAGGACTAGAGTAGAATCAATGCTACCTAAGATACAGTGCGTTTTTCAGATTTTTAAATATTTATTTTCTAAATTAAATAGAGTAGGTTAGCTGGTTCTTACAGCTTTGCAGCAAACAATTTAATTTCCAAACCAATTGTATATTGATAGCTGGCAACAATGGTTTTACTTTATAAAAAGAGAATGGGAAAATAGTGTGCATTTCTGAAAAGCTGCCAGAGAATTTCCTTTGAGAACATGTTCAGTGAAAAGTATACAAACAGGCATTAAACACAAATGTAATTTAATAAACATCCACTCAGCTATAYGGTGTGATAAATAGGTAATAAGAATGTAATACAGGCATTTAGCTTTCAGCTTCCAAAGGAGCTGGAAGCTAAAACAATAATACTTTCATTAGACTCTCCTGCCTGGCATCAAGAGCCAATTTCCACCTATTAATATGGATTTCTATTACCTGCCTTGTGAATACTGTTAACCCATTTATCAAGCAAGAAGCCATACTTCTGTCACTTACTACAAGCAGAAGGGGAGCAGAAGGATTGCTAAACCGTGTAACATTAGAGCATCAGATTAAATCATTTGACCTAGAAGATAAAAACATTCCACTTACATTTAAAATGAAAAAAACCAACCTTATCATATTACAGCTAATAAGACCTCTTGCAGGATCAAATCTTTCCTTGCTGCATCAGAAGAAGAAAAAATCACTGTCTGCAGACTAATTGTAAACTCCGTGCATGTGTAATTAAACATGCCTCATTGGTTCTCTGGATATGTCAATAGTGGGTAGGAGGAGGTTGATTTAAGTTAAATGACTCAAGTCTTACTGAACGTTTGCCCCTTTCTGTGTCCTCCAAGCAAAGCATCATTTAACAAACCAACCTCAGCCCAGAAGGAGCAGCTCGGAATTTAGTGTTTATTATTGAGATGACAGCGGTGCCCAAAAGACGCCGGGCGCTTTCTGGGCGCAGCGGGAGAGGCAGGGACAGACACCGTTGAGCAGAATTGCTCCAGGTTTACACCAAGAGCAAAGCGTGCCCTCAGAGCGAAGCAGGCTCCCGCGCTCCCCTCCCTCGGCGGCCAGACGAGATGAATGGAGGTACTGTAGCACTATCACAGTGGTGATAGGCACACATCTATTAATCACATTAGTAGCTAAACACACTAAATTCCCATTTTCCCACAGTACAGAATTCCCCTTTTTTCCTTTTTCTCCCCCTAGCTCAGTTCTCCGCTGCAGCAAGTCACATCCAATACATAAAGGATACAACTGAGAATTCAGCCGTAACTCCACAGTTATCTCGCTGCTCTACCCCTCACTTTCCTGCTAGGGTATTAAGATCACAAAGTTGTTCTTGCTGTTCACACTGGATCAGATTAGGAAAGTCTATCCCCACTCCCAGGGTAAAGAACCCATTATCTGTCATGTCTGCTTCCATGCCCACGGTTAAAGCTCCACTATATCCACCTCAACCACCTTCTCCAGAGTGGTGACCTAGGAGAAGTACTTTTATTCTTCCCACAGATGCCAAAAATACTTCCAATCTCAATCCACAAGGGAGAATGAGGATGCAGCAAAGTAGCAGAACGTGAGCAAAGTTTCTAAACTTCTTATACTTAAATTCCTCTGCTCTCCATTCAGTGGGGACATTTTAAGATATGTGAATTCTTCAGCTGGGATGTCCCAACTTTCTTTGCCTGATCCCCTGCTACTGTAAATCAGAAAACTTAATGTACCTGACTTCAGATGATTAGTGCTGGTTTACCTTACTTACCTGCTACTTCTGTTTCAATTTGATTTTGTAAAACTATTAAAGTYTCCCAGCATGTTTCTTTTGATAAGAATTCTCTGCGACATCCCCCAAGCTGCCCTGTCCCACGCACAGCCCGGTGGAGCGCAAGACCACACACTGAAGACAGAGCATTTCTCCCTCCCTTCTCCGAGATCTTGCAGTGATCAGTAAATTGGTGAGTTACTCAGAAGTCATCGAGTAAACAAGGCTGCTCATTATGCTCCTCAATGAAATTATTACCATAAATAATTCTCAGTGGGGTACTAYGAGTTGACCAACATTGCATTCTTTTTGAAGGCCTGGAAGACGGACTGCTGCGTTGTAAAACAGATTTTGAATTCCTTTCATACCCTTGGGTAGTCATTTTACCCTTGCATTAATGCTGCAAGTTTATCCATACACATTTATTTCTCTGATTCCTTAATCCTTTTCTGTTCAAGCTGCAGCTCAGCACAAGCATATTTCTATAACCCATGCATTCAGGAGGATCTATCAATATGTATGCATGATTCAAGGAAGAAACGTATTTCTGCTGAAGAAGAACCAGAATTTGGGGTCAGATGTTTTATATTTTAGCCAGATTTGATAAGACATATTAGGAATTCATAGGACTTTTATCATTTTCAACAGCAAGAGGATTAGACCCAGTGCTGACAAGAGCAAGAACATCCATTGTTAAAGACATTTGCACCACACAATGAAACACATTGAAGTACCTGAAAGATGTAACATACTGTCTGATAAAAACACTATAAGGACTTTCAAATTCAGCCCAGGGATGGCTTGCCAAGGCAGTGCTTCACTTGTCTGGCAGAGCCAAAATTACAACGACTTCTGTGCCAGCGCTCGAAACCGCAACAGTGCAAAGGGAAGCCGTGTTTTAAGCATGGCCTCCAACAGCAGTGGGGATTCAAACTATGGACAACGTACTAATGCTAAGGCCACGGGACAGAACGAAGCATTAAAAGCCTTCATTTGGATTAAAAAATGTTATCCAGGAAGCTTACAATACTCGATGAAAAGATTCAAGTCTCAATTTTGAAAAGCAGTGGGGTTTTCTTCCTTCAAAYTCAAGGAAAAGTAAAGACACTGACTCAATAGTAATAGCCTGCTCCCTGCCTGAAGACCCCCCAAAGCAAAAAACATCTCAAATATATCCCTCTTCCCCCAAAATATTCAGACCACTGCAAACGTGTTAAAACCTCAAAGACTTTTTATACTGAACTTTTWAAACCCTTGACTTTTAAGAAGGTCGTGCATCACTTGATTTTAATTACAGATTTTTTTATCCCTTAATTTTGACTAAAAATGATGTGATTTACAAAGCAAACAAGCCAGTTAAACAAAGCTAATTACATTCACTAGAGACAGCCTTGCTTTTCCCCTCGGTGAGTGTTTATTTCAGCTCCCAGTGCTCTGATAGCTCCTGACAGCTTGCCGGGACACGAGAAAGAAGTAGGTCAGGGTAAGCCGGAATCRGCAACGGAGGATCCCATTAGACAGGCTCGGAGGGTAACGCGGCGATCGAGGAAGTGTGCGACGCAGTGACAGTGTCAGAGACGCACAGCAAGCAGCCCGCGCACAGCCTCCAGCGGAGCCGGTGCGCTTGTCTTCCCGGGGTCGCAGCGACCCGCGGCCCGCGATTCCTCGGACAAGGGGCGCTGCGTAAACCCAATGACAAAAACGGGCTCGCAGAGCTTGCGAGATTATGCAAAGCCGGAGGCGACGCCAGTGCGGGCTCCCCTCCCGCCGGGCCCTCGCCGGCGGCCGCGCTGGCCCTACGCGCGCGACACGTCCACCCGCGCGCCAGCGGGACCGCGCGGCCGCTCCCGCCGCGCGCGGCGATCGAGGCCAGCAAGGGCTGGTTTCTCGGAACCTGCTTTTAAAGTGGCGTCCTGATGGTTACGGTAGAGGTGCCTGCACTGCGTGGGAAAACGTCCAACACCCAGGAGCAAGAAGAGCTGTCGTGGCACCAGGCAGCACAGCAGCCCTGAGGGTCCACGGAGGAACGGTGCCTGCTCCTCCCCGAGGTGGGTACCGCAAGCTGCAGGCTTCGCCGTGCCGGGGAGAACAGGGCAGCGAACCCTCCGGGCCACTTAAACTGGTGAGACGGGGCAGTGGGTGGGAGGGGCTGGATGCGTCTCCCTGTGCCACAGCACCACCGACCCTGCGAGCGGCCGCGCAGGGTGCCACCGCGTTTSTCAGCTGGTGTTGCTGAAGACAAAGAACCATCAGTGGAACCACGGAAGAGAACAAACAAAGGCAAAATAAAACTGATCAATATCATACGCTTTAAGTTCCTATCATTAAATAAAACATTTTTAAGAAAAAGCGTATTTTTATCAGATACACGTATCTACCTGGACACTTGCTAGCACAATTCCTACCTCCTGAAGAAAAAGGATAGGAGTATTTTTCTAAGTGTCTAGACAATAAGAGCAGAAAAAACAGTGTCATAAACTGCGCAGTATAATATTAAAGTCAGTGGCAAGCGAAATAGCGGAGCTCTTCCTCTGCTGGTTCTCATGACTGCTGCTCACACCATTAAAAGTTCAAAGGCGATCACCCAGCCGCTGACAGCGCCAGGCGTGCACCGAACGTTTCAATTACGAGCGCCAGTTCCTCCGGCTTGCACCGARAGCCAGAGACGCTCTCCTCAACCCRAACCYGTGCAACTTGCATTGCAAAGGGAGCGAGAGCCTGCGCTATCTTAGAAAATAGGTACGTTTGACAGGAACAATTTAAACCGCCATGGGCATAAACAAACACAAATGGAGAACGTTGTTTTATTTCGTTCAGAGCTCAAGTATTTACTTGGCTTCGAGACGTCTCCGTCGTGCTTTAAGTGCACGAGCCGCTCAGTCTGCAGGAACGATGAAGTCGGTACTGAYAGAACAGCCGGCGTTATTCCAGGAGTTGGATTTTTGTCACCCTGACTTCACGTGCGTTCAGTAACAGCGTGCCCCGCGTCTCCCGCTCTTCAGCCCTGGTCACAGTCCTTCTGCAAGATGATTCAGCCCCCGGGCTAGCAGCGCTTCCTGCGCGCCGGGGGGCCACACGACGCAGCCATCTGTATCCACCCATTTTATGACACAACACATCCCTTTCCTGCAATTTTTACTTAAGCAGACAGTTCCCCTGTGTTGACAGAGTTTTCTGTCCAAGTGAGCTCTACTTATCTGCTGCAACCCCAAGCAACTATGTAAAATCCCTACCCAGTTAAATAGACAAAGTCACAACATAAAGAAAATATGCATCAGGATAAAAAGCATTAAAAATAAAGAAAGACGACAATGAGAAGGATCCGAAACCCTGCAAGGACGGAAGGAAGCTTTTAACAGCACTAAAATATAAAATTGATTTGTACACATATTTGATAAAAATCAATACAATTAGCAAGTAACTGAATACTAGAAAGGGAAATTGATTGCTCGAGGGCCCAGAGGACTCGGGGCAATCAGTCCATTCTTCTAGCTCCTCCACTCTTAATAAAAATTTACTTTTTCATAATCCTGCCTGAACTCTTTGCCCATTAATAATGCTGTTAAATAGCTCTTCTTTTAGCAGTATTATTGCAGACCTGCTTGAATCACATTTAGAGGCAGTCTAAAGTGGCATGTGCTGGCCATTTTGCTATCTGCAGTACAAACCTCCAAGCAAMAGCATAAAAGAATACCAGCTAATGAACGGGAGCACAGGAACACTTGAGAAGAGCTTATAAAATTAAGTACCAAAGTTTAAATAAACGGATTACCATAGAATTGATTTGCTACATCAATTTGGCCAGCTTTTGCTGATACATCACTCCTTTCTCAAAGGAGAAGAGCCACCGTTTCGAAACAACTAATTAAACATTTTGAACCATGGCCTTACAGCGAGAGCAGGGCTGCATTGCTCTGCTCTCCTGCCTTCCTGCTCTCACCGAGTGATTCCTCACCACAGTGCAGAAATCGTTACTCCACCTGAAACAGGAGACTGAATTCATAGTCAAATCTAGACTAAATAAAGTGGCTTCTCCAGCTGCCATCCCCAAGCAGGCTCCAGCTTCAGGCAAGGGCAATCTTGTGTTTCAGCGCTGTCGTGGGACTGGAAGGACTGGAAAGCCCCGGCCCTCCCAAGCACCGAGGGACGCCCTGCTGGGAAGGCTCTCCTGCCCTGGTGAGGTTGTCCCTGACTCTCAGCATGTCGCACGAGCTGAGCGAGGGTGCGCATCGCTTGTACAGGGCTATGAAGGAYGCTCCTCTTTCAAAAGCTCAGATGCCTCCTCAGATAAGGACTTTCTCAGATGTGATGATTTGTCCACTGACTCATCTTGATCGGAAGCTCTCTAAAACCAAAAACTACCTTTGGGCCCTCAACAGACACTCCACTGACTTGCAGTTCGTGGTGACACAGCCTTTGCTGTTAACTAAGGCCCTGATTCAGCACTGCACTTCAGCATATACTTAACTCCACTAGTGGCCCTATCCAAGTCAAAAGTAAGCAAATATTTGTCTGTAATGATCAGACCGCTTCAATGTTTGAAATTCAAGAATCTCATTTAAGCACATTCTAGTCCAACTCCAAAGGAACATCTCAAGGAGTCACTGGGTTGAATAAAACCKTTTATGCACTTCATCATATGTACTCCAGCAGAAATTCTTTTACTCTTCAGAAATCTTTGCATATGCTTATGCCTCCATTGGTCCAACTGGACCAGTAGTTAAACAGAACTACTGTATCAGCCTAAGAAAAGGTCTATGGGTGTTCTTAAACTCAACCAAGAATCTGTAATGATACAGCCATAAGGCTGAATGAGAAACTGTACTACCAGAGGAGGAAAACTGCACAGCAGTTCAGCAAAACACCTCTGTAAATGCCAGAGGTGCTGCTGTGGTCATCTGCTCAGTTGCCTCACTAAATTCTTCATGATTTCCTTACTCAAAAGACTCTCTCACTGCTTCTTCTTACGAAGAGACATCAGCCTGGACATAGAAACAGCAACCAGAAATTACACAGTTATGGAATTGGCCTTCTTTGCAACCAYGAGCAAGCTACTTTAATTTTTTTGCCATTAGTAAAATAGAGACAGTGAAACTCATTTCACCTAACTCATACATCTTCTATGAAGATGAAATGTTTGCTCAGTGTAAAGTACTTTGGAAATGAAAAGCATCAAGTAAATATTATTCATAGTCACCACACCCACCAACAGGATCTCTRGTACACAGCTTTGGATCTGTGTTTGAAGAGTCTTTCTTTGTGTAATTCAGGAACTATACTTTCCTGGACTAACCAAACTAAAGCTAATCAAGAATTCCCATGTTAATCAGCCTTCCAGTCTTCAGGCGATCATAAGAAGGATGATGGTCCCATTTCAAAAGACAGCACAGTGTCGCAGCATGAATTACATCAAACTGACTGAAGCCCATTTACAATGTGGTCATGGAGGAAACTGTAAGAGTTCATCCATATACATTCATCTTAGCACATGCACACTTGTAAATCAGCTCCTATTCAGTAATGAAATGTAGAGTGAGTCATTTTTTCTACATGTGAAAAAGCTCTCAAAGAGAACCAAAGAATCTTTTTCTTTCCTTTCTGCCTTTATATACACTGAATTACATCTCCTTCCTTTGGAGAAGCCACAATGCTTCAGAGCCAGCTGTAAAACAGGACACGACTGTCTCTGAAGGTTGACAGAATCTAAACTCAGTGTTACACCCCAAATTTCTGTTAAGGAGATTTAGGAAGACGTTTTATTAGCAGCTCCCTTGATCTCTGGAGCCAGCAGCATGGCACACGGAGGCATAGGGGCCCCGCGCATGGCCCAGGTGAGGCTGGCAGCCGCTCCGGGCACTTCTGCTGCTCCAGGTGGGTCATGTGCTACAGTATTTACTTAGCGTTTTAAGCACATTTTGCAGCACAGACTTTTCTCAYGCAGTCATAGCTATCCTGTGGGCAGTAAGTTAGGTGAAAGCTGTCTTCAYTATTTTTGCATTTACACAGCTAGGATAACCGTGCAGACAAACCTTGACTTCTGGCCCAGCGTGAGTGCCGGCTCGACGCCAGCCAGCCCGTATTGCAGCTGCATGCGAAAAAGCAGTTGCATGCTTTGGTCGGCTGTTCAGTAGCTGGGCTGCCCAAGCACCAAGCTTGCCCAAAGAAAAATCCTCCTAATAAAATAAGGCAAACCAACAAGCGCCAGTGACCGCGGGGCAATCAAAGGTTCGCAGCCCGCACGGTGCCAGCCCTCCGTAACAGCCTCCCYGCGCCTGCGCAGGGCGACTCGGGGCCAGCTTCCCGGAGCACTGCCGAACTTCTGCTAAAAGAGGCCAACTCCTCCAGCAGAGCAATGACCACAAAGGTGTGAAAGCAGGAGTACAAGAAGAAAACCTCCTCACCCGCGCCCGGACAAACACCACRCGCTACGGCCACGGAGCTGCCTTCAGAAAGCAAATGCCCACTGGGTGCTACTGCTTAACCTGTCCTACCCGTGAGCAGGTCTGCCCTGGAAAGAGATGCCACCCAAGCCCGCAGGCAGGGCAAATGCGCGACAGCGGGGCAACCTCAGCGAATCGAGCCGCAAGTCCCGTGCAAAGCGCAACGCTCTGCTTCACCACGTTTCGGGGGCAGGTGGCAAACCGTTCAGCGGCACTGGTACGAAGGCCTAGACCTGCTTCTGCTGCCAGTGTGACCACCGGCGGAGGGACAGCCTATGGGTTGGGTGAAGGCTGAAAAGCGGGCGACCTCTTTAAATTAGGAAATATTAGACACACAGTTGTTACCAATATAGATGCTCCAAAAGGAGGACTGGCAGGCAGCCAGTACCAGTCACTTATCCTGTAGTTCACCATTGCTGCCATTCTTAGATATGATAAAATTAAAACTATGGGCTTACATAAGACTTCCAATAATTAATTCACGCCTTAGCTTCACAAAGTAACAACATCCAAAATCAGATCCATGCAGACAAGTACTGGGGGTTTCCTACGCTACAGCACTTGATGTTGTGTATTGCCGTAGCTCACAACATTTCTACGCACGTTATCCTTAGAAATGTTTCCAGACTCTATGTAGCATGGCATGTGAGCACAAAAAAGCTATTGAGAGTGGCTAACTGGGATTTCAGACCATCTCTGTGGACAGTCATTCAAACGCTCTGCATCTGGCTAGTTATTTGGGGAGTAAGGTTAGTGGAGAGGAGGAAAAAAAAAAAAAAAAGAAGAGTTTGGAGAAGACATGTACAGCCAGAAGGATTTTAAAGAAAGGACTGCCCAAGTCAAGCTTTTTCCATGTATAAACACATACATAGAGTGACAGAGAAGCAAGGCGGGATGCAGTAAATGGTTCAGCCTGCAACATGCAAGATTTTCATAATTTATAACCAACAGGAGACATGCACTACTCCTTCAAAACACGGAGAGCACCTGCAGCACGCAGCTAATGGCGCTGTGCACAGTGAACGCACTTACGCTAATTGACTGGTCCAATAGCCACGGCTGCCCCCAAGCCTTTCTGCAGCAGCACTTCTGCAGCGGCGCCGTGCGGAAAGGCTTCACGTTTATTAACTTGTTTGCTTCTGATTGCTGGATTCGTTCCCCATTCCCAAGGCACTTAGATTTATTCTTTTGGTTTAACACTACAAAGTAATCAAATCGCTCCATTACAGCTGACAGACTTTAGGAGCCCTGAAGGGGAGGGGAAAGAGGCATCAGAAGAAAATGTCTATGTTTTCCCTCGCATGCTTCACGCTTGCCCTCAATTGAAGATTCTGCGCATCTATATCTCTTGAACTCGAAAGAATATTGAACTTCTAACTGACATGAGAAGTTATTTGAGGATGCAGGACTTTCACTTGAAATTAAGGCTGATCTACCTTCTGGGATCAGGGACCAAGATTCACTTCTGATGCAGACTGAAAAGCTCACACGCGCTCTCTTCCTGCTTCCAGTCAAACAGGAGTGGTGCTGCAACCAAGAAAACATCCTTCCAACACCCCGTGAAGTTCGAACCAACCAACCCAGGAATAAGAACGGGATGAAACGGAGGATTTCGGACGCCCCCTCCACGCGGCGGGTCCAAGCGGCGAGAGCAGGAAGACAAAGGGAACGCCTCCGAGCCCGGAGCACCACGAACTCGAGAGCAAGGCGCTCCTTCGACGGCACCCCAGGACTACGTATGCAAGGAAATATTACCAAATGCTCAGCGTTTTGATATAGATATTCATATGTCACAGATGTGTGACATACGGGGGTTTTTTGCAATTTTTTTTGCAATTACAGAAACTCCAGCATCCTTGTCTAATGTTACCAATGCAAAAACTAGAAAACAAATACCGCTTGCATGGCCTTGTGTGTTCAAAAATAATTTGAATGACCCAATCCTTGAAGTATGGAAAGGGCCCTCCATTATTAGGAATCAAATGTACTTCATTTTAGACCATACTTACACTGACAGGCTAAAGCTTAAAGAAATTCCAATAGGGTTTCTGAGTACAGAAAACAACAAAACAAATCTTCAGGGAGCCTGTGATCAAATAATCTTACAGGGTATGGACTTACTACACCAACAATGTCAGGCATTTCAGTGCAGTAGCATCAAAACTAGATATTTACTGCTTGATAGTGAGTAACCCTTTGAAAAGGGAGGAACAAAAATTCCTTTTTAATGAGTCACCGTTTGGCAGTCAGAGATCAAAACCTTTTGCCTGTATTTCTGACTGCAGTATTGTATATACTTGGGGTTTTTTCTCTCTTTGTGACTTTACTTAACTCAGAGTTAATTAAGAGAATAACTAAGTTAAAAGGAACAGGAAAAGTGAAGTCCTTGAAAGTCCCTGACAAAGAACACAATCTACTGAGTTAGTGCAAAAATACTGGCAGAATTCAGAAGTGATTCCATATATAAATTTGGAATTGTGAATATCCTAGTAAGATCAAAAATAACTAGTCAGAACAAAATGAAATTACATGGAGCATCCACTCCGATTACCATGTTGGGTCAGTGTTTGCTAATTATTCTTAAACTAATGCAACTGCATGCGGTTACCGCTTCTCACATCTGACTGGAACTGCATAGGATAAATGTCTTTGTAAAAGATCCATTTGTTTACCTTTGCCCAAAACTTAACTTACAAATATCTGTGACAGAGAATGAAATATTAAAACATATGCCTGCAAGTAGGTGTCATTTTTGTCTTTAAAAATCTTCTCTTTCATCCTATACCAAATTCTAGAGTTTTAGCAAAAGAGGAAGATACTATGATGTGATGTCCATAAAAGAAAAAATCCATTTGCTTTAGATAAGAGTATTATAGCCAAAACACAGAAATAAAACTGTCATTCATACTGAGGGGCCTTAGAACAACACACAGCTGCCTTTATTTTGAAGATAATTTCTGATGGTATGAAAAGACCCCGAAGACTTCAGTTAGTAATAAGCACTTTTGCTTTACAAAATATTTAACCAGTTAACCTTCACACTAAACATCCTTAATGTAAAGCACAATTACTCCTGTTTTACAATGCACAAGAAAGAAGCTGGGAACTGTTTACTCCAAAAATCGCCTCCACCTCCGGAGGCCTGTGGAGCTGTAGATATTCAGACTCTGTGAAAAAAAAATCTGACAGTTCTGGAATTGGAGCAGGCATTATTCAGCCTTGGCTTCTGCCTTAGGAAACCTCCGAATTGTTATATGAAAACTCACTTCCACTAGAAATCAGAACAGGGCCCTACAGCTCACTTCACGCCAGCTCTGACAGCCACAACATGCAACTGCTCTTCAGCCGAGGAGTCTCCATACCTTACTGTCAACTCATTGAGCCATCCAGTCCCTTACAGCATTTGATCTTAATTTATATTCAGTTTACCCCCAGATTAGAAGTTATTAGGGTAAATAATTACAATAACTGGTAGCAGTTTGGGAATTCAGAGGAATACCGTGCTCCAGTACTGTAAAGAGAATCAATCATCCATCTCTTCCCATTAGTCTTTTTGGCAATCCTGTGTCACTGTTGTCACAAGCCCAGATAACGATGCCACATTAATTCACCTTCTGAGAAAGGGACTACAAGATTTGACTCCGTAACTGCGTCCTGTCTGACCTTGGGGAATCTTTGGGGAAGGTTTCCCATCAACTGCAGTTACAGTTTTTACTGATAGAGGATTACTGAGTTGAGCCCCCACTGTGTAATTTGAATGTATGACCCAAAAATAAACAACTGATCTTCTGTTTCCACTAGAAATAAATCAGCAACACACAACCAACAGTTTTTCAGATCCAACACTATGTGAGAAATTACATTTTCAAAGTAATTTCAAAAAGTCTGCTCAGAGGTGATGGACAGAGTAGAACAAGAAGACAGCTACTAGATCATGTAACAAGAGTTCTTTTAATTAAATTAACCAAACCTGGAGAAAGGCTGCATTTCCTAATCCAAACCTTCTCAATTCAAATGAAAAAAATTTTCATTGTAAGTACAGAGCACAGAACTTGAAAAGAAACTCGGAACATGATTCATCACAAAACCAGATTCTCTTCTTTCAAGACTACAAACTACTCTCAATGCAAAGTGAAATACTGTATTTCGGATGTCAGCATGAGCAGACAGAAGAGGACATATGGCCCTTTGTATTGTTCCCAAGATGCCGTATGTTAAAATAAATAAATAAATAAATCAGAAATCATTCTCCAGGCTGGAAGAAACCCAAGCCATCTTAAAAGCCTGTTTATTGCAATTTGGAAGACCTTTAAAAAAACCACAAAACAACAAACTGCTCATAGACACCTAATCCTAGCCCAAAATGGTAGACGGGTATCAAGCAGGAACCAGGCATTACTTGGGGGTAATTTCCGCTGAGACGATCATTTGAGTACTTCCCCGTAACTAGATAACATTTCTATTACTGTGGCTAGGACTAACAAGTTAACAACGCTATTTACACTAGTACTGTTGTATCATTAGAAACAACAAGATTATGTACTTTAATTCTAATGCCAGCACAATTATTTTAACACCGAGTGTGTCAGATCTGACTCTGTACCCCCTAAATTAATTTCAGATTGGTGGCTAAATAAAATGACATACTTCTTTGTGCTTTTGTTATAGCACGCTCATGTGCAGCAAACTGTGAAGAAAATGTAGTAATTAGAGGTTAAATTAATCCTTGACAGACAGGCAGCTTAGCAAAGCCGGGCTCTCTCCAGAAAACGCAGCACACAGCTTGCCAGTCTTCGAGGACCGGCACAAAGAGCGGGCGAGACTGGCAAGCGCATCGCCGCCGCAACCCGCCCGGAGGGGTAACGCTGCGGAGTCAGAGCCCGTCTCCARGCGGCCAGCGCTGCCATCCCAACCCGGGGACAGACGCGACGGAGAGCTCGCAGCAATCGCCCCGTCGGGATCAGCGCCCTGAACGTGAGGGCAGCCGTCGAGGCAGCGCAGCAGGCGCCCAGCCACGGGCTGCCCAGCCTCGGGAGGTTAACACAAGTGCCCAACGGCGCTGCGTTTCACAGCGTCACTAGAAAGTTGCATTTCTGCTTCTGTTTTTAATGCAAGCAAGAGACTGCATTGTCCGCAGCAGTGCAAAAGCGCTGTGTTATTTTGAAAACAGTAACTAGGTCCAGCTTGGGTAAATTTAACTTCCAGATTGCTACAAGTTCTGAAGCATTTGATTCTAGAGAAACAGAAACTTCCGCAGAATTGCAAAGAGAAACAGTGCAAAACTAGAGATCTGGCCATCTCATTTTGATGCTGTCCACCAAGTATCTCTTTTTTGTGCATGTCGCTCTGACCTGTGTAAGCATGGCACCACAAAATGAGCCAGTTTTTAAAACCAAGCCAACATGACTTGTTAGCAGAAGGGGAGACACCGAAGCGTGGCTGTTCAACCCGAAGCGCTCGGGGGTGCCGGCACCGAGACACCCTCCCGCGAGGGCCGCCCGGGCGCCGCAGAGCCCCTGCCCTGCTCCGTGAACGTGCTACCGCTGAAGGTGGAAGGCCAAAAAAGGTAGCGTTGCCCCGGGCCAGCACTGATGCCGCTCAATAAACTGCCAGACACAGGGTAAAACACCACCACCGTTCACACCCTCCCCTGCGGAGGCAATCTATATCCTGCGTGCAGCACACTAAGCCCCCGCCCGGACGGCAGAGGACAACAGGCAGCTGCCTGGGTAAAATCCAAAAGGAAGAAAAAGGGGAGGGGGCAAAAAAACCCTACACAAAACCTGTATTACAACGAAAGCAAAAGCAAAATGTGGGGCTTGCTGAGATTGCAGATCTGTGTGGGAGTGTGTTAACAGCACTGGTATTTCTGTACTACCCAGATCATCAATTATTAACAAATTAGGACATGCCTGATGGGGGACTTATGTAACACTTCTTTATCAATAAAACTGCCAAGTCCCCCGCAGGGGAAAGGGAAGCGGATTCCAACAAGCCATAACCCGACGCCTCCCTTTGGCCAGGGCTCGGCGAGGAATGACGCCCCCCAGCACGGCCACCCGCTCCCCGGGGCACTCCTGGGGCCGGCCCCGCGCCCCCACGTGTGCCCGGGGAGGCCCTCGGCTTACGGTGGCTTATTGCGCAGCTGAGCGGCGCTGGGAGCCGGCACGGTCCCGCGGGGCCGCGGTGCAGCACCCCACGCTTTCCTCCGCTCCGACCCACGGGCGCGACGCTTCCCCCACGCCAGCAAAATTCAGCCCGCGCTGGCGACCCCCTTCACCCTGCCCCGCTTCCACTGCATCCCCTCCGGCAGCAAGGGGCAGCGGCGATGGGTGGGGGCGCAGAATCAGCCCCCTTCCCCGCTCAAGGGCCTGATCCTTCAGCCCTTCATGCTAGGATCAAATCGGAGCCTCTTCTCCTACGAAGCGAAGGAGGACCGCTAGACTGGGCCCCTGGCAGCGTAGCGCTCCTGCTGCGTCGCCAAGCAAACGCCCTTCGGTTCATCCCGGATGCGCAGCAGCACAGACTGCTCCAGAAAGAGCTACTGCAGCTTTGCATGGAAATGTCACGCAAAACAAATATTTTCCTCTTGGAGGAAAGGAACTACTCAGTAATACATTTTTTTTCATTAAAAGTCCCAACTTATCACCAGTGAGGAGGCTTCCCAAGAGGAGCAAAGACTCTCCTTCGCTCATTTGTGTTTGCCAGTTACCCCCCCTCTGATGGCACTGCTCTGCGTTGGTGCCTTCAACAGCGATGGACTCGTGTCCCAAGGACCGCGGGCCCCGCTCTGGCTCTCACCCCGAGACACACCTTCTTCAGGAACAGAGTGAACGGTCCAGTCCGTAGCAAACCCAAAACGAAAAATATCCAGCAGAAGAGAGGGATATAAAGCGAAACCTTTAAGTGACAGAAGTTTCAAATTTCTGCGCAAAGTGTTGGCAGTAGTAATAACACGGGAAGAGCAGCATGATGCAACCACTGGCTGTTTTGCAAAGTTTCCCTTGAGCTGCTGGCAGCTCTGAAATGGGGTACAGAAAGTCAAAAGTGTATTATTGGTCACTGCCTATTTTGTAAGGTTTTTAATTAAACAGTATTGTGAGGTTTTTGCTATTTTCAATTAAAAAAAGAGCAGTGTTCCAGTATTTTCCAGCATCCCATACACTCAGAAGTCACACTAGTGAGGGCAGTGCTAGGTACCTAAACAGTTTCTTTGTATGTTTTTTAAGCATTAGCCCTTTTGAGTGCACCCTTGCTACAGGTTAAACGAAACAAAACTCACTATGACTACACAGCAGTATCTTACGCATTTGGCATTTTACAGCAATGTTCAAAAGTTCCCCTTCAAACTTACTGGCAAGGAAGGAAGTTCTGCACAATTTTAGCACTCACCATCTGAAAAAATTAGAGCAGTCCCAACTGTTCTTTGAGATGTATAAAAGAACAGTTAAAAAACTTACAGTTGACTGGTGCTACCTAGGTTACCCGTCAATGGCATTGAAACTGGTATATTATTAAGAGAGGTGTATGACGGGAATTGGTTTATTGTGCTGATCCATAGTAACCAACTCCTGTTCGTCCATCATTTATCTCTCTCACCAGCGACATATGGGTTTGTCTATTCACACTCTCAGCACTCTATCTGCTCCAACAAACAGTCGGCCTTTTCTGCTTGGATAAGGAGATTTTTTAGTTACATCCATTATGTGCATATCAACGTTTATGGCAGGAAGATAATTGCCAAAGAGCTCAGGGGGATAAAAGCTCCCTCTTTATAACACAAACCCCCTTAAAAAAAATCAATATTGATATAAAACAGTCCAGCGCAAAGCCTTGGTGCGTCTTCTGCTTCCTTCAGTTTGAAATACTTGAAATAAAAAAAAAAAAAAAAAAAAAAAAAAAAAAAAAAAAAAAAGAAAAAAAGAAACAAAACTTTCTCCATAGCAAGTCAGACTGGAACGTCAGGTAGAAAGCCCTCATAACAAGTTACACTACTGCTCTTCCCAAAGGGGGGGGAGGGGGGAAAGCAGTATACAATACTAATTATTCCTTAAAGAAGTGAGTGGCAAACGTGTCAGATATAGAGAGGGTTCCTTGGAGAAGTGCCAGCATCATTTAAACTAATTTAGCCATCTCTATTTGAAGACCATACCAATTACTAATGAATCGTAACTTATAGTCACCTTCTCCTAAATACCGAAAAACGCTGACAACCCCGGAAGAGCCAGCACAGGGGAACAACGAAGACTTGTGGATTCTGCCCTTTTTTCCATATTTAAAAAGCCTCAGACAGCCTTCTACTATTCCATCCCCCAGTATGGCCAAATCCATTTGTCACAGCTTTTGCACAATTTACTCCACTTTCCCATGGTTATGTACTCATAAAAGTTATTTTAAGGTGACTTTCATCAGAGTAGCAAGTAACGTAGAACATTTATCGATTAAACGGCTGGGAACCAGCGAGTTGCACTGTATGTAACCGATGGGACGACTCCGGCATTTTCCTTGCTGCTCCCCTTGCCCTTCTGCTACCTCCACTTTCCCAGCTCCCGTTTCCCTCCCCGAGGCCGGCTCCGAGCTCGACCCCGTCCGACAGCCGCATCCGGGCAGGTGAGCGACCAGTTGGGCCAGGGCAGCTCTGCCAGTCCATCGCCCAGGATGGGCAGCTCCTCCGGTCAGCCTTGCTGGATGTGCAGAAAGCAGCCAGCACAGCTCCCTAATCCCACCTGGCATCTCTGAGCGCGCCAGCATTACAGTATTAGTAACAAGACTGGTTAAAAAAATAAATAACTGACACCCATGTGTATTTATAAAACACTTCTGCCTGTGTAAGAAGAAGCCATACAAAATAATAAAAAAATATAACCGTTGCCTGTAATTACTATCCTCCCCCAACCCAGTAACAACTACCTCGGCTGTGAAAAAATCCAGGAGACTTTGCAGGTTCAAACTACTTAGTTAAAGGGTCTAAAAGCAAAGTCCTGTCAATATTTGCCTTTCTAATTCTTAAGCATTAGATGAAAGAATTAAAAACAGAGACTGAAAACCTGAGCAGAAACTCATAAACTAAGAAGCTGAATTAGACTCCAGTTGCTCAAATTTAAGCATTATATAGYTTTTCACGCGCTTTGAGAGGAGCTGTTGACTGCACGTTACCTGCCTTGCAATCTATAGCATTTGTTTTTTATCCCTGAGCAACAGACTATTTCCTGGTCGAGTTTAAAAACTCGGTGACGTTCCAACTTCAGCCCACACATGTGTGTCACTGTCAACGTCAGTGGCAGGAAAACATTAGCAGTCGCCCTCCGCTCGCGCCTTCCTAACATGGAATTTCCTGGGCCGCGCTGCCGCCGCCCGCCGCGTCCTTCCCTTCTCCCTCCGACCCCCGCCGCAGCTCCCGCAGGCTCCTCCGGCGCGGCGCGGCGCTCCGCGGGGAGCCCGCTCCC